>NW_006912292.1:0-35561 GCF_000523435.1 Bipolaris zeicola 26-R-13 | reverse complement strand
GCGACTAGGCTAGAACCGCCGCTCCTAAACAGATACTGCCACAAGCTTGCGAAGCGAACGCGAATGCCTTGCGACATCATGGCCCATGGGCCCCCCTTGGAACCGCTTCTGATGGCGTTGGATTTGCCATGTGTGCGCGGCTGGTCCGCGACTCGCCATGTGCATCATGAAGCCCATTGACTTGAGAAATGGGCCGGACCCTTTTTTTTATTTCTCTCTCCTCTCTTTCCCTACGCCTCCCCCCCTCCTTTGTTACAGTACTGATAGATACATCCAGATATACTACATAGGTAGGTACGATTAGGTCACGCCTTTCCAGCCCAGCTCGTCGATCGCCGCCTTGCCTTGACATTGGCGCAGTGACGTGCGGTAGATCATCTGAATGCGTCTTTTTTTTCCAGCACATCCGAGGCCGCGACCAGACTATACATACACTCTCGTATCTGTTATGTACTTAGGTACATATGTGTGCCTGTGTTTGGACACGGTGTGCTCAATGGCACTTTGACGGTATTTTGTTTTTCCTCGTCTCTTCGTCCTATTTGGACTTGGCCCCACGGCACCCAGCGCTACCACTACCTTGATTTGATGGGTGCCAGAAGACTGCAATCTGCAATCGGCCCGATGGCTCGCAGAAGTTGTTGGCTGCGCCGCCTCGTTGAAGCGCGTTCCCAGGATGTGGCCTGGGAGGGGTGCGGTATGCTCTGGGAGGACCAAAGCTCCAGTAGTGCATGACGTATATTTTGAGTTTGTCGAGGGTGAATTGGCGACGGGTCATGGCTACGCTCGGGTGGCATAGGAAGCAGACCGACATTGCACGGCCATGGCAGACCAAAGGCTTCTGCTTCGACGGCGAGGCACCTACTAGCTGGATGGGTGCAGGAACATGGTCTCCCGCCCGTGCATTAGGGCATGGAGCGCCACCACGGAGCTACACCATGGGCATAGCCATGGGCATGACGCTGCCCCCAGAAGCCGGATGAAAGCGCCTTGGTAGCTTGGCTAGAGATTGGGTGAAAAACCTCCGCACACCTCCCTTGGCATCCTGGGCCTTGAAGACGACGTGCCCGTTGGCGCCAGGAGTCAAGAAAAACGGTATGTCTGCCAAGGCTGGGCTGCTAACTACTCCGTACTGCTTCGGTGAATTACAGCATGCTCGCCGTCTGCCCTCCTCGTCGACGACGACACGCACATGCGGAGAGCTGTCGCCGTCGCCCTTGTGTCTGCTGAGGCCCATGGAGCAGCAGCGTGCTTCGACGTTGACGACGCACGCTTTACCCAACAAGGCATATTAACCCCTACAAGATAGTGAATGCAGTGCTTGCTATTGGTTGCCGATACATGGCGCACATAGGAGAGAGTGCTAGGTGTAGATGGGTGCCAGTCGTCGACGACAGAGCGTCTCTTAGGCACATGGCTCTAGCCACGTCTGATGGCCTTCCCGCCCTTAGACGTGAACCCAAGCCTGAGTCCCCGATCATTTGACCGCCCGTGCGCATGCGCCGACGAGCTGCGTCGGGGAACAAGCATGCACGCGACGGAACTCCATCTGCTTGTCTAGGTGTACTTACTAGGTGTTGTAGAGTAATCATCCCCCATCCATCCATATCCACCCCCCGACAAACGCAAACTCAAGCTTCCCCCCCACAAGTCTATCCTTGGCCAAGCATCAGGCAGACGACATGTCCTGGTGCGGCGGAGGGTGGCCCGGTTGGCCTGCGTAGATGCTCGGGCAGACTGCATCCTCTAAACCACCAGGGCGCCGGGGGCCCGCGCCGTCCCCCACACTCCACTACTCCAATTCAGTCGACGAGTGCACGAATTGGAGCTGCTCGTATACCACCTACCCCATTGTCTTTGTCTATACTTACATATCCGCATGCCGTCAATAACCCTCAGCACCCTTCATGCCTCTCTAGTCTGGCCCCCATATGCAGGGCGCCCTCAACTTGGACCTTGTCCGCTCACGTTCCCCTTTGCCGGCAGCCACTGGGAGAACGTCATGCCCTGCTCTCCCTCTCCCTCTCCTGCCCAGCGATTGCAGCCCAGCCAAACAGAGGCAGAAACAATGCCCTGCCACCATCTAAGTATGTAATTTGCATGCATCAGCCCGCCTAGATTCGCCCTCCCGCTCTGATCTGCAGCCCACCCTCTCGTGCATCGCCGCTCCCTCGCTGCCTAACAAAGTCCCCTAACCGGCACACATGCATTACACCTCACCATACAGAAAATTCTATCTATGTAGTCCATACAACACACATTTAGACAGTACTATGCATGCACAACAAGGACTCTCCGCCTGCCAGGAAGTGACTTGGCATGGCGTCTTGAACCAAGCGATCAGCACATTCCAAGCCAGGCGCAACAATATGAAATCTCGTCGCGTCGTATGGCCGTCTTTGGCCGGTCAATGACGTACGCCATAACGGGCTCACCAGTTCCAAAACCTAGTCCTTTTGACATGGCAGATGGATCGAGGTCGAGACCGTACGCCATCTTGCTCATCTTGCAGACCTTGCCGCCGGTTAGCCACCGCAACCCGACAGTTCGGCACGTGGTCTACCAGGGTCTCCGTCGCCCTCTGCCGTTTCCACCACCACGACTCAGCGTCTCACAGTCTACGGGCTTCGCCTCCGCCTATCAACAATTGGCCGGCTTGGACACGCCGCCTTTAGCGTCAGGGTCACGTCAAAAAACTAAATACGTAGTAGGACGCAGTAAGCATCTGCTTGTCCGATAGTTTTCGGCCCTCGCCGCCTCACCACCCACGACAAGCATTCCAGAAGTGTCTTGTGCATACGTATTATCCATATGTAACTTACTATGTTTGTAATATATGGGACTTGCCATCGGATTTGCCCACCGCCATTCGCCCAGCGCCTCCTAGCCCCTTCGCCGCACAAACTACCACCCACACACGCCACGGCAATGCCTTTCTTTCTTCTAGCGCGCCTCACCATGCAAACTTGCCAATGGTCGCTCAAGAACCACGTGTTTCACTTGCTTCTCTGACATCCTGGCACTTCGCGTCAAATAAAGGGCTACTGCAATAGCATGCATTGTACCTCATCCTATTTGTCGCCTTATTGGCGCTGCGCGGGTCTCCATTATCTAAGGTTTTGATACAGCCATGTGTGGGTGTGCGCGCCCGAACACAATGCTTCGGCATGGCTTGTTTCTGCCAATGCTCCGAGTATCGACATTGAGTGTGCATTATTGGAATCCGCTTCCTCCGGACGCCCGGTAAAAGTCTTCGTCCGGTCTTACAAACTGTCAAAAACGCCTCTTGGACGACCCCCCTCCGTGTGCGTGAGCGCTGCTGAGTGTTGCGCGCTGTTCGGGTTCGGGTTGATCCAACGTCGCTGGTCATGAGTGTGTAGCATGGATTGGCTCGCGAATCTCAATTGCGGATGATCGCCGGATACGGGGGGAGGCGCCGGCTATCCAGTTTTGGCAACCACCATCGGGTACGGGGCCGCGGAGGCGTCCTTTTCTGCTAGGGGGACGCGGGTTTCGACAACAACACTAAGTACTTACACCCATCTATGTTCACCGGACCAGTATCTGTATCCTCAACTTCCATTACTCCGGCTTGCCGCGAAGACACAGTGACTTTTCTTGCCGTCCGACGGAGAGTCTATTTAGTGGGCACATTCAACTACTGTCGGTCATATCCCTCTACGGCATGTTACACTCCGGTTTTTTCGCGACCCAGCTGTCTGGTGGCGATGGTTCCATTGAGATCTCCACATAATACCCCAACTAGCCTCGCAATCATGTCACCGACTTCACAGACTCAAATTTAGCACACGCACACGCTTTGGGAGTTGGGTCCATTGGTTCATTAACGGACCGCGCGCATGGAACATCTCGAACCGACAGACAACTAGTAGTAGTCGACAAAGAATTAGGGGGTTCGTCACATATGTACTAATACTAGACTGTGGTCCGGAGTCATGAAGGTGCTTACCTACATGCTATGTACACCATGTTTAGATACAAGTACCACCCGGCTAACCCATATCAATTCTCCAAGCATTTCCTTAGGCCTCGGCAACTAAGAGTCACGTGCACATGCACGCATCACTTCTCAAGTCCTTGCAGCTCCCTAAGCATTGCACATGGATTGTACTTGATATAACTTCACCGCCTATTGTGTTTCGTTAGACTAACACGATTGATAAGAATTCCTAAGAGATTTGTAAGGGCGGGGTAACGGCCAGTGTCCAGCCTGGACTACGACTATCACTTCTATGCACTACTCTTATAACTAATCCTATGATGATCCTTCTTTCTAGACCCTGTCTTAATCTTTTTTTTCTCCATTCATTCGTTTTTCCCATTGAGGTGGTCGTGAAACCGCTCATCACGCGCTTTAACCGCAATCTCTAACTTGGCACCCTATCCTACCCGCTTCCCCCGACGATCCCCTACAATAGACTCCCGCTGCACACTTACTGCTGATCTCTAGTTGCCACCCTGGTTATATGGACCAAGGTGGCTGTGCAGACCGACTAACAAGCTGTAGTAGCAAACTATAAACCAGGTACGTCACTCGTGCTACTAAAATATTTCCGGCGTTTGCCCTTTTTTTGGAAGGGCTACAAGCAGTGGGACCATGTAGGGTACACGAGTGCTGCGCCTCACTGCAGCATGGAGATCTTGAACGTGAAACGCATGGGTAGACGATGAAGTGCTGATCTGCTGCAGAGAAGCACAGTAAGCGTTGCGGTTACTGATTCATGAGCCACCACCTTTGGGATGATTTCTTACTCGCATGTGTCGTGATCGCGTGCAGCAGCATTTTCCGTTGCAATCGTCCGCATATCCAAGTGGCAAACTCTAAGTAATGTGTTTAATTACTACGTTTATCTTAATCACTGATCCCGCGATAATCGAGATCTGCTCAGCTCTCCTAAGCGTAAAGCGATTGGTGGTAGCGTATACCGATGGCACGGCAATCACGTTCGCCAAGAAAGTAACAATTGTTACTCCGGCTTGTCATATTGATAAAACAGCTGTGCCGACCTTGCATTATAAATCTACTTCAAGATATTTATTGTAAACCGTATAAATCCGTGGATTAATGCCTCAACAAAGAATGCCAATCTATACATTACCAAGACTTCATCACATCAGCTCAGCATCGAGTTTCCTTTTTTGACATGCACATTGTGCTGACAGCAGAGCCCCACACGTAGCATCACGGATCCATCGATCCTTTCTAGCAGATATCTCCACATCACCCCAGGAATATCCTTGGCTCCCGACATTTCCTTCACTATTCCCAAAGAAACACGGCAACTCTCTCTCCTGATCACCCCGCCGCATAAGACAAACAGTGTCATGTGTCCTCCACCAGAGCAAGGCTTCCCATGAACCTGTGGATCACGCAATCTCCGCCGTGGAACTCCTATCTAAACCCCGCATACAACACATAATGGGGAATGAGCATGTGGGACTCACCACTTCTGGGTACTAAACACAATAAGTTCAGGAGTGTGAAGGCCCCATGTTCGACATGTTCTATCTAGTCAAGGGTCCGTTCGGCTTTTCGCCAGTTCCGAGTTCCATTTGGATCACAAAGTTCTACAGCAACAGATATAGCACTGCCAGCTCTTATTGCAAGAGTGTCAGCCGATCAATTTATCAGATGTTCTAAGTGACTTGAACTTTAACAATCAGGCTCACCCCCTTAACTCGAATTTACCGTAGGTAGGAGTTTGTGAAAGGCATCATTGAGGATCAATGGGCCACGAAAGGGGCCAGAGCATGTTCGCAATGGATAATCGACGGCAAGAGTAGGCCGAATGGTCGCAGGCGCCCCTTCAAGGAACTAATTTCCTAGGGTTGAACCTTATAGTTCCCGCATTGCGTATTTAGAACGTTTGGATATTGGTGTTGCTAAAAAGGGCGTGTTATCGCTGACATCTCACCTCTTGAAACACGGCAACTTATCTCCAGTCCTGCAGAATTAATTTACATTCTTTTAGGATTTTACCGATATTGAGAACAGATGTTGTTACATCTCTGGCAAATACGTTTAATCTGTTTCGAGGCACAATATCCAAGATGAATGATGTCCTAGATTGAGGTGGTACAGCCCAGGTCATGTGACTTTACCTCTGCGATTGGTCAGAAATCCGGCTCACCGGCTCATCAGCTCATCAGCCATCAGTTTCACGTGGCTTGCTTAGGTAATATATCAAGCTCCAACTTGAAGGGCACTTTCCCCGCTGATCGCGCATCCAGTCGCGACAAGACCCTAACGAGTTCCTCATTCACCAGCGCGTCTGTCCTCGCTTTTCTGGCGCAATCGCACCTGTCTCTACTTCTCTGCTACACAGTCAGTGATAGAGACACTCAGTCCTCTCGTCAACAAGAATCCAGCTGACACCCAGAATCTCCATTCTGAAGCCATCATAGCAGCGCGAAAATCTTCAGAATGTCTCACTCGAGTTCCGCTTCAGAGGGCGAGCTCCCCGACACCCGACACAAGGCAAACACAGTCAACTCGCGCAACGAATCTGCGATTAACGGCTCAAACAGGTCCTTTGGACTAGATGGTGCCCATGAGAAATACCGCGCCCGGAGTCGTTCTCCTTCGCCATATCGCCGTAAGCGAACCCCGTCACGATCGCCTTCGCCATTTCGGAAGAACCGTGCAGCCGACCGCTCGCCATCGCCATATCGACGGAGCCGAGCCGAACAGAGTGGCAGTGATACCCGGGGCTACAAGCGCAAGGCTTCTCCGCCACGCGGTCGTCCCGACAAGCGTTACCATGCTGATCGTAGCAGACACGGTGAGCCTCGACGGGCTACAGGCCAGCCTCCAGTAGCGTTTGCAAGAGAGCGCAAAGACGTTATAGATAGATCGCATGCGAAGCCAATCTCATATGCCGAGGTTGAGAACCCTAACCCAGTCCCCAACTTCCGCGAAGCACTCCCCATAAAGAACCATCGTCAGAGCCCACGAGACAAAGACCAGGAGCAAACCAAGACTCGCAGGCCAAATGAACAGGAGCAGCAGAAACCGTCCGAGAGCGCGAAGATATCGGTTGCACAGGCTAGCGTATCTGAAGATGTTGAAATGTAAGGACGTTCTTTACTGAATCGGTATTTTAACGGATGCTGACAATTGTTAATAGGAAAATGGATGATGATACCACTGATTTCACCCCAGCCCCTGTCCAAGACAAAGTACCTACCCAGGAATCGCGCGAGGAGAAGCGCCGTCGTTGGGCTGCCATACGTGCTGCTACTGAGCAACAAAAGAGCAAAGAGAGCCTCTTGCAACAAGCCATTCTCACTAATGCTTCAGAAGCGAATACGCCTAACAACGCTTCGCCAGCAGCATTTGCAGATAGTCCCATATCTCCTTTTGCATCACCCCGGAATGGCGACTTTGAATCTGCACCAGCATCACCTGACGTTATGGTGATTGACAAGCAGGGAGAATTCAGCGAGGGAAACAGCCCGGCGGCAGCGAGCCCATCGGCAGCAGATTATGACCCTATGCAGGACATGTTGGACGACCGGAATCGAGCAGCGCAGAAGAACCAAAATGCCGAAGTCTCTTCGGATGCATATCGTGAGACCGACCCGAAGAATCTTTCGACTTTGCCGGCTGAGAAGGTGGCGCCTGTCAAGAAACAAAAGAAGGAATTCGACATGTTTGCGTCTGATGATGATGAGGACGAAGACGAAGATGTGGAAACTGAGGCAAATGTTGCTGCGAAAGGAACCGTTCTCGATGAAAAGTTACTGGACAACTGGGACGATCCTGAGGGATATTACAAGCTGATCAGTAATGAGTTGGTAGATGGTGGACGTTATCGAGTGATCAAGGGTCTTGGCCGTGGTGTGTTTGCCAATGTCGCACAAGCGGAAGAGGTGGGAACAGATAATGGAGACGCCAGTCCAAGGATTGTCGCCATCAAGATGATTCGACGCAACGACTTGATGCGGAGAGCCAGTCAAAAGGAAATGGACTTTTTGCGCAAAGTCAACGAAGCAGATCCTCAGGACAAACGCCATATCATTCGGTTGTTGGGTTCGTTTGATCATAAGGGTCATTTGTGCATAGTCTTCGAGCACATGTCGAAGAATTTGCGAGATTTGCTGAAAGAGGAGACCAACGGTCATGGTCTGACACTCCCCGCGGTGCGGATATATGCACGCCAGATGTTCCTTGGTCTTCAGCACTTGCAGAATTGTCAAGTCATTCACCTTGATCTGAAACCTGATAACGTTTTGGTCTCTGCTGACAAGAAGACGATCAAGCTTGCCGATTTTGGTACCGCCGTGGACAAGCGAGACGTCATTGAACGCACAGAGTACCTTGTCAGTCGATTCTACCGTGCACCCGAGATTATACTTGGCATGGACGTAGGATACCCCGTTGATATGTGGGCTGTAGGCTGCACAGTGTACGAACTCTGGACCGGCAAGATTCTCTTCACCGGGCGATCCAACAACCAAATGATCAAGTCATTCATGGACTGCTTGGGATGGCCAAGCGAGAAGCTACTCAAGAAAGGTCTCGTCAACAACGTTCTCGACAACTTCGAACTCGGGCCACCCCTGAAGTTCATCAGCCGCGAAGTCGACCAATTCAACAAGGTAAGTACTCTACACCCTAGCCCCTGGGAAAAGCCACAACTAACCAACCACACAGTTCTCCATCCGCAAAATTGAACAACAAAAGAAGATCCCCCGCGACATGAAAACCCGCGTCCACGACGCCGCCCGCAACATCTCAAACGGCGGCCCCACAGCCGCAGAGCTGAATGATCTAGCTGACCTGCTAAGCGCAACCTTGCACATGAACGTGGAAAAGCGTCTCACGCCCAAGGAAGCGCTGGCGCACAAATTCTTCGCCAGTAAGACGGCTGCCCCGGCTAAACCTCCTGTCCCGAGCAAATCGGCAGTGGTCAAGCCGCCCATGATGAAGCGTGGTACCCCGGTTAACTCGTCGGGTATTCGGAGGTGAGGGTGAGTGTGGGGGAAAATAGGGCTACTTTTCTTGCACTAAAGCTAGACATATACGTATGCAAGTTGGTCTTTGTTTGCATGCTTTGCTTTGGGATTGGAAGACGGAAGTGGGATGGGGTGTGCTGACTTGCTTTTTCTTCTTCTTCTTCTTCTTCTTTCCTTCTTTTGGGCGTACGTGGCTTTGCTTTAGCGTTGGAAGCCAGCGGGGATCTGGCATCGAAGGGGGAGTGTGGGTTTGATCGATCTAGTTCTTGGGGCGGGCTGGTGATGCATGTGTATCGACGAACCTTGGTACACTACTTGGAGAATAAGGAAAGGCGATGGGGAGTGGAGTCAGTGGGTCTGGGTATGAATTAGGTGCAGGAATGAGCAATGGGAGTGGGTGGGTGGGGGTGGGTTAACTTTTGTGCCTTTACTGCACGACCTTTTGCATGAAAGGTAACATGTGTGCAGAGGTGTTCTTATTGTGTTTATCGACAATTAACATGGGACGTATATATCCAAGTCTGGGACTGGGGGATATCTTGGTTCGTCAGGTACATATATACAAGCACGCGCGGTCTACTCAAGCGTTGATTTCTCCCCTCAAGAATGCCTTTACCTTTTCGCCCCAGACCACTTGTCGCTTGTACACTGTGATTTTGGGTACTGTACCGCGACCTAGGCCATCGATTGCTTCAGCAAGTACGTGTCCGTTTCCCTCGTCTCTTATTTGTTGGATGGGATAAATGTACGTCTGTAGTAAAATCGTCAGCACTATTGACTTCTCATCTTTTTTTTCGGTGTAAGAGATAGCAAGCATACCTTGAATCCAAACACCAAAGCCCCCGTCCTCGGCAAGCGATGCAACGTCTGCCTCTCACATCTCACAACCGTCTTATCCAGATCTACACTCTCCTCCTGTCGCTCGCGTTCGCGCGGCGTCTCGAGCTCACTCTCACTCATATGGGCGCCCGCGAGACAAAACAAGTCACCCGTCGTACTAATGCTCCAATTCACGCGCTTTACGATTTTCCCCACTGGAAGGGCGGAGAAGTAGCGGTCCATGCTCTTTTCCAACTTCTCGGCGTAGTGTGGGACGGGGGCGTGGATGGCGGCTAAGGAGAGGCCGAGTTTGGAGAGGGTGGAGAAGCCGGCGGGGAAGCAGTTTATGAAGGCCGTTAGGCGGTATGGTTCTGGGGTTTGGAAGTTTGGACTGTCTTGTTTTTGGAGTAAGAGGAATTCGGTGTCGATGTTTTCGCCGAGGATTTGGAGGGCGAGGTCTGGGGAGGAGACTTGAAGGGGGATGAGGGTGTTTGTGGCGTGGTTTTTTAGGTAGGTGGATGTTGTCTCTTCGCTGGTGGTGGAGTGGACGATGCCGTAGATGGAAGGGAATCGACGTGGCAGGTAGGTTCCTATGGCCCATGTATATAGTTCCATGACTGCGGGGACAGCTTGCAGTTCGCAGGCTATGACTTCTGACCGTTGGTCCTGAATTATTTGGCGGCGAATGTCGAGACGCTCCAGGTAGGTATTGTCCATGGCGACGAGGTCGGAAAGTGTCGTGTTTTCGAGGGCTGGGAAAAGCCATGTCAGGCTGGTATCCAAATAATACATCTGCTGTTTTCTGGGGGCGTTATGACAAAGACATACCCATGGTCATGTGATACTTTGGTTTGAATGGCCGCAGTTGGAGCGGTTCTGTCTTCTCGAGATCAAAGTCTGAGAGGGGCTCGATGGAGTAGTATGCCTCTTCCGAGTGCTCTTTCCCAAAGGGGTTCTTTTCGCCAGACGTAACTGGCTGCACATTCTGAGTTGAAGTTAGCTATGCTGATGATGCACAGTGAGGGATATGAGCGATGTACTTGTTTGCCTCCAATACTCTGGCCAGGTCGTTTGCTATTCCAGAAGTAGAGAACAATGCTGAGCACCAGTAGCAAGAACCATGGTAGCCATCCAACAAAATGGTCAGCAGTTAGTTGATTCATCGTAATGGTTCAGTATGTCCCAAGATGTTCTCATGCAATCATGCGGGGTTGAATGAGTTAATGTTTGGTATGTTGCATGTCAAGCACACAGGGCGTACAATTGACATGACAGCAACACGTCATTATGGATAAGATAAGATTTGAGAGAGAGCGAGAACCGGGAGAAGTCGGTACACGCGATAGACGCCATTGTCATTAGGCAAAGAGGGAAAGAGGTGGGATGCGATTGCCTATCGGGGCGAACCCCGCATTGGGAACATTGCCGCTAGAGAGTGGACGATAGGCACCCGTTGACATCTTGATAGCAGGTATAGCCTCGACTCTTGTAGAAATGAAGGATATCCAGGCCGGGATTTATGAATTCAGCATTTCTTTTCGCAACAGCAACTTCTTCTAAATCTATATTTTGTGTTTGATAGCAGTCTATGACTTGCTGTATGTACTTGGCTTGATCAGGCCGAGTCAGAACTGTCATGACCTGAGGGTTCCTCGGAGCCCGGTAAATTGTCCTACCTGTTTTTTTCCACCCGTTATAGCACGGAATGTCGTATCGCATTGACAAGTGCCTAAGCCTAAGCCTTGGCCTCCTCAGCCTCCGGGTGGCCTACGGGCACCAGCTTGCCTACAACCAAGTACTTTTCACTGAATCGCTCCTCCCAGCCTCGTAGTGCGTCCAACTGCTCATCATCCAAGCCCTCCAAAGTGTCGAGGGGGCCGTCCAAGTCCTTGGTCAGCATATCCTCGTCGAAGCTACCGCACGCCAGGCCTCTCGAGGCATCCCTGCCAGCAAAGTTTGCGTAGGGGCCACCAGGGCCGTAGAAGTTGCGACCAGGGGTGACGTCAAAAACACGTCCGCGGACAGCTAGGTAGACTGGCATGTTGTTGAGGCCATTATAGGGAAACAGCGAGGGCGGAGTAAAGGTGCGGAAAACGGTTGGGGGCGGAGCCCGCGGAAGAGTCTGGGGAGTCGAGGGCTTGAGACGGAGGTAGACCAGAACACCGAAGAGCGAGAGGAGGACAAGGTTGACTGGAGTGAAGACCGAGGCGCTGCGACGAGGGGGTCAGTCTGGCAAGGGAGGACGGAGAAGAGGAAGAAGAAATGTGTTGCTTACGCGTGAGTTGCCTCGGGCTGGGGAATGGGCGAGGGGAGTGCTGGTTGTGGTGTGAGTGTGCGTGCGGGTCAAGACTAGCGTTGATGGATGAACATACCGTCTGCCATGTTTGGAAGCAGTGCAGTGGAAGCAAGTGGTGGAAAAAAAAATGAAGACTGGGTGGTATGGTGTAGGTGATGGGCGTGCTAGGCTAGCGGCAACGGGCGGGTAGGTGGGGAGTTTAGTGGTTGCAATGATGCAATATCCGGCTAACCATACTCTCTTGAATCCCGACAACTCACCCCGACCATTGTTTGGCGGTGCAAAAGCAAGCAGCGCTGCCTGTCGCCCGTAATGCTGGACTTGGTTTTTGGCCCCTTTGCTCTCTCTTCAGACACACATCGGGCGGCCAGCTGTCCGTGGAAGGGGGGTGAGGGGCTCTTGGATGCATCCTCGATGACATCTGAGCGTCGACATGCGACAGTAGAGGCTCTGGGGCGCATTCATAAGCCCTCGGTCGCCCCCGGCGGTGCAAGATCAGGATTCCTCTCGCTCTGCCCTGTTGTCGTCTCCATGCTGGCCCGTCAGCTCGTTGTGTAATATCTGCCTGTGCTATACATATCTACTTACTTGTTAGCTGAGCACGCGCGCCCTGGCCCTGTGCGCCTGAGGCTGAAACCGCCTCGCACCGGCACTGAAACGCGTGCCGTGGATTCATTTGGCCTCTCTTGGCTTGCCCTGATTCGTCCCCGCCGCCTCACCCGCTTAAGCCGCCTAAGCCGCCTCTGGACGATTGTCAGAGAGCGCATCGCTGCCATCGAACCATTCAGTCTGTCGACGAGATAGAGCATTCGGGCGCGTCCCTCGGCGCTTTCAAGACGACGCTCCTGCTGCTGCTGCCATTGCCATCGTCTTGCGCTCAGTAAGCCGCTATTTTTACATTGCGGCACCGACCTGATCGCCCTCCTTCATTTACCAAGATTGCGCCGACGAAGAATAGTAGGGCACCGCCACCCACTTGAACCTGCTCCTTTCCATTCATCCTAGATTCAACGTCAACACGCTCAATCTTCCACTCATCCAATCCTGACCTGCCACATCTTCAATTGGTATGTACTGCAATCTCTGCACTTGCTCTTTCCTTTGTCCCCCCATGTCCCCCCTCACCCACCAGCCTTGTACCATCATGTCTACTTCCGGTCCTCATTCCGGAAGCACTGAGCCAGCCAGCCATCCAATTTGCCGCTTCTGTACCCATGGCCACCTCTTCCAGGACGCGTCAACCCTGCAGGCCCGTTTGTCGTCATCCCATTCTCCCCATCTTTTTATGATCGACAGGCCATGCCGTTCGCCTATCTCCCGCACTCACTAGAACAACGCCCACCGGATCCAGCCCTGCCAAGACGTCCGCACAAGTTGCTTTCATACCTATTGCTACTTTGACTCGCTTGCTGCAAAGTTTAAATATAACATTACATCATGTAAACCTATCATACTACAACGGCACGCAAATGACTGCCCTGTGTTCTGACGCGTACTCGGACTAGCGTTGCATAAGGCTAATAAATGTTTCATGCAGGCATCATCACAATGTGGAAACGATTACAGGGTCACGTCCGCGAGAAAGAAAAGCATGCGCAAATAGGTCACCCCGTACTGCTTGAAACCACTTATGACCAGGATCAACTCCACCGTAATCCAAATGTCGCCGGCCTCCATGATCCCGAGCAACAAAACTATGTGCTCCCCCCGCTAGATTCACTGTACGTTCAGCTATCGCTCCGTCCTAATCCAGTGCTAATCAGCCTTGCCCTAGCTCCAAGCCTTCACCCAACCCTACCATCACTACAGCGTCTGGTCCGCCAACCCTCCCTCCAGTCCAAAGACTGTCGGCAGTGCCGACTATTCCTTCGGTCTATTCGCGGGCCTCGATCGAAGACTACTATTACGGTAATCCTGCCGCCACATTACGATCCAACTACGACGATCTATCCCCGCCAAGTTCACCAGAGTCTGAAAAGTTCCTCCCGTCTTTTGACCCGCCTCAGTCTATCCGTGACATATCCCTCCGCGACTTTTCCTCAATGGACGACAGCCAGCGGAAACTGCAAGACGAGCCGCGCGATGTAAAGGCAATTCCCGTCTTGCGCAGAGCACCTTCCGTCATTCGAACTGGCGATGTACAGTCTGGCCACAAGCAAAAATTCTGGGAAGGCAAGCTTGCACCAAACAGTAAAGTAAAATGGGACGAGTACTCGGGCGAGCCTAACAGTGCAGGAAAAGCCTCATCAGTTGATCCGCACACCTATGCGGTAGGCGTGCCTTCTGCCGGTCTCAAGCCCATGGGCTACCAAGTTTCGGTGTCCGCCGCTGGCCCTGAGAAGAAGAGCCTTAGTTTTGGAGAGCGTCTTAGCCGTTTCGGCTCGAAGCGTTCACCACCAGTAGTCAAAAACCAACCCGGAGAAAAGTCGTTGCAAATACCACGAGCGACTACATCACCAAGCTCGGACCAAGTCAGATCAAACACGCTTACCGTTGCCGTCGATTCAGCACCCACGCTTGCTGATACTCGACCCGTCACAGCCGAAACCGCCAACTACGAGGTGCATGAAGGAATCATTAAACCCGTTGTGCCCCTAAAAGTAGGAAAGAAGTCGCCTGCAGGAAGTAGTCTCACTTCTCCAACATCTCCCACAGCCCACGGCCTTGGTATTAGTGCATTTGCTTACCCAAGCCCGGTCACGCCCAAAAGCCGCGACGGTCAGAAACAGTCCCCGGCTATTGTAATCGAGACCGAACTACCTATCCACCCTGCTTACCGGACAGCAACCCCACCAGAGACAGACAAGCGACCTATCGCCAGCCAATTTTCCTGGAGCACATATAGCCAGTCTATAACGTCCGACCAACATTCGCCACCACCTTCACCCCCACTTTCCGCCTCGTCCTCAGTCCTCCTGCGCCGCCGGCCCGTCCCCCACTCCGACCGCATCCCAGACTCCCGCCCCAACGCCTCAAGAATGCTGTCCCCCTCCAACGTCTCCACCTTCTCCACCGCAAGCGGCATGTCCAACACATCTAAAGCGCTACCGCACCCACCTACTGCTCTCTGCGCCCTTGATCACATTGCGCTTCTAGAATCCCAACAAGAAGATCTCCGCATCCGCCGCAACAATGTCTACCGTCTTCTCACTGACCTCAACAATGCCGCGCCTCCGAACCCGCTCTTGACGGATTTCAAGAAGGCGAAGGCGGTGGAGCATAAGAAGAAGGCGTTTGAGGTCGAGCTAGATGATATTAGGCGTGAGGAACATGATGTCGGACTCAAGTTGCATCGCGCGTGGAAGAAGAGGGAGCAGGATGATCCAAACGCTGCTGGAAGTGCGCTTTGGGTTAGGAGAGTAACGAGCTAAGGGTTTTCTTTCATATGTTTTATGGTGTAACATGGACATGGATATGTCTATTTCGCTTCTTTCTCTTTCTCGTCATGTTCCCCATTCTCTTTTTTGTAAGGGGGTCAACTGCTTAAGTGCAGTTTGCTTTTCTTTTTTTATCTCCATGGGCGTTTCCCATATGGTACACTGGCATTTGCGTTGAGGGGGGGGGACGTAAGGGGCGTATATCTCGTGAAGTATGGGCTTCACTTCTTTCATATCATATGATTCACCTTTTTTTTCGAATAAACATTGTAACTTGTTTAATTAAATGACATTTACCTTTTTCTTTCTTCTCTCTTTCATGATTGAAATTGAGGCTCCGCTACCATGAAAATAATAAGTTGCAGCCCACTTACTATGCAGGAAAGAACTACCCCACAAGACGCATTGGCGCTCCACGGCAGCTTGTCTCTCAGTCCATCAATGAAACTGGATAACTCAGGCCAAGCGGGCTAGCCCACCAAAACAAGCGACTTTTACTGCAATATTATACCCAAGTGAAGGACAAATACAATAATACTGCTGGTGTTGGGCGATCTTATCTCCGACTTTCTCGGTCGACCGAAAGCTGGTAAGCTCTTGGTAAGCCAGCGCTGCCAGTGCCCCGCATTCAGGTACCGAGAGCCCCTCCGACATCATCATCCCCACCTCGTGAATGTTTTCCCGGGACCGCCTGGTCCCTTTCCATCTGTGGTCATTGGGCCTATGAGCTTCGAACAATTACCAGCGGAGCACCAGTAAATATGGGACTGGCAAGCATTCCCCCACCTTTTAGCCTTTGGCGGACGAGGTCGGATATTGCTGTCTCATGTCATGGCTGACAATTCACCGGTTTTACTCAAACTATCTTCATATCAATCAGGCCATGGTTTTTTGCATTTTATTTTAACCTGTCAAACCAGTTTCTGTGACTTCTTCTTTTCTTTTCAAATCCATAACCGCCCTCGTTGCGCAATCTAGCCGCCTACGCGCGAAACACCGCCAACCCACCTCGTATATTCATCTTTCCCAGCGTCCAACAATGTCGCCTTCCAAGAGCGCAGACGAATCGACGGTACCCGTCCTCAAGAACCTCACGATAGAAAACATTACAGAAAACGTGCACCGCATAAACTCGCAATGCAGCGATCCACGGCTCAAATACGTCATGGAGCGTCTGGTAACCCATCTGCACGACTTTGCACGCGAGACACGCCTCAGTTTCGATGAATGGATGGCAGGAATCCAATTCCTGACACAAGTAGGCCAGATATGTACAGACGTGCGACAAGTGCGAACTCCCTTTTTATTGTCTCTTCTACGAAAAAACCCCCAAGCTAACAACAAAAAAACAAAAGGAATTCATTCTCCTCTCCGACATTGTCGGTCTCTCCCTCCTCGTCGACTCAATCGATCACCCAAAACCCCCTTCCTCAACCGAAGGCACGGTCCTTGGTCCCTTCCACACGCACGACGCCCCTTCCTCTGCACCAGGCGCCAAAATCTCGGCCGACCCCTCTGGCACACCTCTGCTTGTCCTCTGCACCGTAAAAACCACATCCGGGGCCCCAATATCCGGCGTCAAAATCGACGTCTGGGAAACGGATTCCAACGGCAAGTACGACGTGCAATATGAGGACCGCGGCGACAAGGCTGATGGCCGCGCGGTGATTATGAGTGACGACGAGGGTGTGTTTTGGTTCAAAGGAATTGTACCCGTGCCGTATCCAATTCCGAATGATGGGCCTGTAGGCAAGTTGCTGGAGAAGTTGGGAAGGCATTGTTGGAGACCGAGTCATATGCATTTCATGTTTGAGAAGGAGGGCTTTGATCATTTGGTTACGTACGTTCGTCCCTTTATCCCCCTGATATCACCTTTCGAAGGCTATGCAGCATATGGAAGATGTGCAACTGACAATCTTAGTGCCTTGTATGTCCGCGGTTCCGCATATGAAACCTCTGACGCTGTCTTTGGTGTCAAGGACTCGCTCATTGTCGGCTTGGACACGGTAACGCCCCAGCAGGCGAAGCAGTATGATGTAGCCGAGGGAACCAAACTGCTTACATACGACTTTGTGCTTGTAACGGATGAAGAGACGAAGCAGTTGAGGCATGATGAGGCGGTTAAGGCGATGAAATCGCTGGGGCGGGAAGGTATGATGATTGTGAATGGGTTGCCTGTTCCGGAGGTTGATTAGGCGTGTTCCGAGACTTCTTACGGAGTATATGGAATTTTTCCGGGGATTTGGATAGCTAATACACAACGTTGGGGTACTTGGTAGTTATCGGAGAATCTCATAATAGCTTTGTTCCGTTCCAAGCCTCTTTAGTGTTATTTTCTAGTTGTAAGAGTAAACCTATTCAGCAAGTCTTCAGATATGGTAACCCTTACATCACCAACGTATTACTAGTCAACGCCGATCAGCGTCAAGCCGACATCTCATAATTCACCAAAAAACCAAATACAGCAATCCGTTTCCGTATAAACTTCAAAAAAACACCCAACCTCTCTCTACCAACCCTCTCTTTTTCCCCGTCTTCCACATCCCTCATAACAACCTTCCAAACTCGCCCACCAGCACAACCAAAATACTCACATCACACCTGAAAACAGATGCACCTCCATATCTAGAATCAAAACACCCAAATCTCCCCACTCCCCTCTCAATTTCCCCAACAATCGCGTAACTCGCTCGATTCCCCCCCCCCCCCCCCCCCCCCCCCCCCCCCCCCCCCCCCCCCCCCCCCCCCCCCCCCCACACACACACACCCACACCCAACACATCCCCCACTTTCCCCCACCAACACCAGCCACAACTGGACGAAATGCCATAACACGTCCAACACATCTATCTCCCGTCAACAATTTTAGAGTTACAATTTGGACTACGGATCAACATGCATCTTTTCGGTTAAAAAAGAAAAACCGTACGTACGGGGGATATAAAGTACTTAGAGACACAATTGGGTATGAATGGAGAGGTTTATTAGACCAGGGGGAAAGTGAGATTGATGTGTTACGTTTTCGTTAGCTACTCAATTTTTCATTACTTTTTGGATGGTGCAGTGAGGTGCTGGAGAGAAAGAGAGAGAGAGAGATAGGCAGGGGTGCTGATGAATAAGTGGAGATGACTTCTTTGTGTTCTAGAGATTTAGAAGAGATGTACATAATGAATAGTATGTAGCGATTGCAAAACGTGGTTAGTATGCTAAGTTGGGATTCTTGTATATTGGTGTGAGTGAGTATTTTATGGGTAAAGAGGCTGGGGATTGGGGTGGTGTTTGTTTAATGGATAAGGGGGAAGAGGGGGGGATGTGGTCTCATGAATAGGCTTGAGAGTAAGACTTGGATGATTTTCCTAAAAGAATGTTGGTGTAACAGAGATGGGAGCAACAAAAAAAAAGAGGTAGCCTTGCCAAGGCTTTGTGAACATGCCCCCCTCGGCCGTGCAACCAGGGTCCTACAGTCTGTGTACCATTGGCCTCTCACGTCTGCATAGACATAATTTTTTGTACATGGGCTCAAATGCTTAGTTGTCAATAGTTAGCTTTCATCTCCAGATTTTCGTGCTTGCATCAGCTACGCGACTAACCGGCAATTGCCACACATCCACCGGAATTCGCCTAGTAATACACGTTGATACAGAGCAGCAATCAGTTTGAATAAATTACTCCATATTACTGTTGAAGCACATGGTTACTATAACCCCAGTCGTAGTATCTCACTACGCTCTAGCAGCCCGGAGTTTGCCTTTCGTCGGTAAATTTGCAAAAACACACTGTCGAAACATGACCTGAATAAAAGAAAACAGACGAAGAAAAAAAAGAAAACCACCCATTCATTTCAAAGAAAGCAATTCGCAGTCCGCTCAAGCGCTGTTCTTGGGGTTTTCAGGAGAAGCTTTCCACTGCCCAGATGTCAGCAAGGGTTACACAACGTCATGGCGCAATACATGTCGCAGCCATGAAATGACTGAAATGGATTGGATCAAACGTACCTTCTTGCCGAGCTCTTGCTGTTGCTCCTTGAAAGACAAGTCCTTGTACTCGTCGCGGTGAGCCTTGACTGTGTGTTGTTGGTCAGCAAACCTTAACCCCTAACAACGCCCGTCTTGCGTGGCGACCAAACGACAGTCGCGTCTGAATAACGCGATAAAGCGCGTCAAACGGTGAAATACTTACAGTATGCTTGCATCTTAGCCATGGCGTTTCTGGCGTTGTTCTTCTTTCCCGCGCGACCACCCTTGGGAGCAGTCTTCTTGACGCCGGCGGCGCTTGCCGTCTTTGGTGTCGCCGTCTTGGTAGTGGTGGTAGTAGTAGTAGTAGTAGTAACAGCCATTGTGAGGTAGTTGATGCTAATTGAGATTTATAAAAGACGTAAGATGTGTGGAGTTGATGAGATCTGGAGGATCGAACGAGACTGCGAGTGACAATTGTTGTTGTTGTTGTGACAGTGAAGAGGTGGGAAGGTGAAGTGAAGGTTCATTGAGAGCAGGCACGGCCCCGGAACACGCTAAACCAGGCTTAGCTCATCACATACCTACTCTATGATCTCCATAGCCTATTCTGATACATGCGCCGGCCCTCGTGAATGGCCAGACGTGATTGGCGCATATTGTTATCTGAAACTCTTGGTAATATATGCCCCAGACACTTTGGGCACAAGCGAGACACAACGGCACAAGAGCGCATGATTATGCTCGAAGACACGACTCCCATTCCACATGGCGCTTGTTAATAGTTGCTCTCCAACAATATCGACGGCCTCTTGACCTTAAGTGGCCCACCCCTGCTGTCATCTCGAGCGATTCAGGTTTGACATGGCACAACTGCCTGAATCCGTCTTTTACCGGATCCGCAAATCCATGAGTCGCTATATATATATGCAAGGCCTCATTTTGCAGTTTCCAGATACGAGTAATGCCATGCGCTGATTTCCATCCCACGACATAGTTTCAGTATGCGGGATTTCTCTCCATGTTTTCCCCGAGAAATGGTGAATCTCTTGAGACAGCATCAAGGTACTTGTACAGCACATGCCCTCTCAAGTCCAACTCTTACACACGGTCTCGCGGACGTAGCTCAAATTGTGAATATTCAATTGCAGGCCTGGCTTCAAGTAACCTATGACGACGAATCCTCCGTTGTCTCCTCTGTTATGCGACGGGATCGAGCGTCGTGCGAGTCGGCATTTGTACCCCCTGTATTCAGCACCGGTTTCTCGAAGCCACGGAGGCTAAACTTGCGACGGCGACCGCTTGGCCGTTCTGTAAGACTGGGAGCACGGGGCCTAGACTTTCCCCGGGCGCGTCCACCCACGACGGGTATCTCGTGCGCACCGGCGCGGAAGACGTATAAGAGTATGTCGTAGACGAGCAGCACGGCCCACGGGGCAATGGCTATAAGGCCGAGGAAAAGCTAGGGCTAGTGAGAAACCCGGATCGCGGTTACAGGCACTCAACAGTACTCACGAATATGCGCGTAATCCACGTCTCCACCACCGCGAAGCTCTCAGGCAGAATTGAGAAGAGGCCCATGCCGGCACGAGACGGAAGCTTGCACACGCGACTGCAAACGAGCAACCGGCGTGCTGAGTGCGGAAGAATAGGAGGCTCCAGAAGCAGGATTAATGGGTACGAGGAGGGTTGCACGTCCACGACACCTAGCGACACTCACGAGGATGTGTGTCTGTACGTACGTAAGTATGTATAATGATGGGGAAATCTGGCCGAGGGGCTGCGGATAGGTGCCGGGCAACGCCACAGCTGTGGAGACAGGCGGGTCGTGGCTGGTGCTCTTCCCCGGCTGCATCCTGGTCGAAGGGGCCAGGATCATCCATCCACCCCTCAACACTCACCACTGGTTCTCTACGCTGGATGCAGCTGACAGAAGCCTCAGCCTTGGATGCACACTTGTATCATCGCTCCACGACTGGTTGACCGGATCTCTTGGCACTGCCCTCCTACAGCCAATAGGCACATGTTCGGCATGCAGTACAACCACCCTCCAAAGGGCGCTGCTCGAGGCTTAAATGCCCCTCCACGGTGACGGCACTTGGATCTTACTCATATGCAGTGCCTCTTGTCGAGGACCGTTCCTTGTATCATTATTGAATTATTGTCACCCATATTCCAACTACAATCGATCCCGGACACGCGGTAGGCTTCCATGGGACACGTGTGTGGCTCCCTGTGTATGCAAATGGCTGCCTGATTCTGTTTCCTGCCCGTCATTGTCAACCACGAGGCTATGCCTGTCAGACTATAGCGGAGGCTCCCAGATTGTTGACTTCCCTGTGGACCCTCTCAAAGCATCACATACCATACTTTGCCCATCTTCACAGACTAGGCGGCTGTTCTCACTGCTACAGCCTGCTCAACATCCTCGCTGACTCGACGTGATATTCACAACACACTACAATACTGGACGTTTACCACGAGACACTTGACGGCCTCTGGCCTGCCGCATCAACATGGACGACCTCTCATTCTTGGACATGTCCGACCAGGGCAACGCAACCCTCAAAGCTGTACTTCCACACGGAGAGGTTCGTCTGATTTCGTGTCGTATCTGCCCATACATGTTCCTGGACAGCTGCCCATTGCTGTACCACGCATTCGAGTACGGCCCGAATGGTAGTCTTCAGGCCAGCATCGACGTTCCATCCACAAATGGGCTTATCTCGCTACTCCGTTACTGCTACACGGGTAGCTACCTCCCACCCACTGAAGATGGCGGACACCCCTTGTTGCTTCCACACGTCGAAGTTTACAAGATGGCCAAAGACTTTGATATCCCCGAACTGCAGCTCCTCGCCCATGGCAACTTCTCCTGCCAAATCGAATTCGCATGCTGCGTACCCTTCCCGCCACAAGATTTGCTCGAGACTATTCGTTTCGTATACCAGCACTACTATAGCAGCCTAGCGCGTCCACAGCACGACCTTGTTGGTACGCTCCTCAACTACATTATCTCGAGGTTCATGTATTACAATCTTGGGGAGGATGCGGACTTTATTAAACTCGCGACCGATATTCCAGAGTTTTGTCAAGACCTTTGTTCTACAAACATGGAGCGCAATTTTGAAGACGATTGTAAGTCTGAGATATTTTTGACATAGCTGCTGAAATTGTACTAACTTTAAAAGGCGCCTTCCACATCATACGGTTGTGTCTCGACACTCTTGGCGTCCAATCCTGCACCCAACCCATCCCGACTGCCTCAAAAGACTTGTTATCAGAGACAATTTGCGGAGAAGATACCATCATTTCAGATGAGTCAGAGAGTGAGAACACGACCCTTGTTGTTCCCGCTCTTGCAAGCGGAACAAACGAAAGAGAAGATACGAGGAACATGATGGACTCCGTTACCACCACTCTTGTCCATCGACCAAAGATTCCACAACCGGACGTGATGGAAGGTGTCGAGACCCTATATTCCGATGAGGACGAGGATTACACGGTGGTGTCTTCGTCCGATTTACATACTCCTACTACTTCCGACGAGCTAATGTCTAGTCCGGAGTTGGTTCCTACACCTGTTGTTGATATTCTGGCCGCCACCGGTACTGACTATACTTCTGATGACGAGTGGACCATAGTCCGATAGGATATCGCCGCCGCTTGCTCCACAACATCAAGGGCCATTGTTCACAACAAAATATATTTGCGATTTTCGCTAGGACTGATACATGCGTGATAGGAGTTACAAGAATAACAAAAGGCAAAAACAGGCGTATTTATGAAACAATATGATTCGATTTGATTTCTAGAATATGCACCACTAGGGGTTGGATTTTGGCATGTTACTCCTGTCACTGGGCAGCGTGGCCTGGGTTACATAATTTAAAACTTTGGGTGATGTGACGTGATCTATTGAAGACATGGCAAGATAGGTGTTGTATAGATCAGCTCTAGTTTTAACAAAATACAATATTGTTATCTCTTACTTATTGTATCATTCTACTACCTTTGATCTGTCGGATATTTTCCAGGGTATACCTGAGCTGCGATGTTACTTTTGTTTGAATTTGTCATCTTTTGATTATGAGACAAGAACTACATGATCTGACTCCCATGGTCTTCGGAAAACCAGTCTCGGCCATGGAAACGAGTGAAAAGCAGAGCAGCTATCTGATTTTCTCACACGCAAAGCCAACTGTCTGGTTGTCAATAGCTTGACAGATTTCTCGATGCTTATGTTTTATGGTTTTGCACTCAGCTATTGGATTTCCTACTGAGAAGCAGACAATTACTCCTCGACCTGTAAACTATCAAACAAGAGAAACCATGGTATACATGATCGAAATTAGAAATTTAAATAATAACAGCAATCTAAAGAGGTTCGTCGCAAACCTGAGAGACGACCAACACCCAGAACCACTATAACAGTGATACATCCAATGGGCGTGTGGCCATTGGACCGCAGCAAAATCCTCCAACTCTGGTTACAAAGTCTCCTAGCCTCACAAAATGTCACCCTTATTCGCACAAACTCATGTTGCTCTGGCTATAACTACTCGCTATCCCCCCCTTAACTCTCACTATCCCTCACAAACCACAAGTCTCCATTCCCAAACAACAAAACACCACCCTCACCCTCACCACCCAACCACCCAACTACCAAATCACACTCCACTCCAACAACTCACCATCTAAACATCCAAATCCAAACCGCAAAAACAAAAATGCCCTTCCACACCCCCCAACCCATCTCCAAACCACCAAAATGCCCACCAACACCTAGACCCCAACCCACACAACCCCAACTCCCTTCACCTCCCCACTACAACCTCACCCCCACACCCCCACACCCCTTCTTCGCCAGCCTAGCCGCCCGCCTAGCCTACACATCCGAACCCCGTTTCCTCCCCAACGGCGAACTCACACGCCCTGACCCGATGCCGAGCTACATCCCCGTGCACAGCGACGACCGGCTACCACCGCATCCACGGCCCGCCAGTCTCTCATCGTGGAATCCCGTGCGGAGGAGCGAGCGGAGGCGGGAAGCGAAGAGTGACTTTACTACTTCGACGATGGAAGGACGGGTGGAGAAGAAGAAAGGGAGGGAGGAGGCGAGGGTAGGAGCAGGGTTGAGGCAGATGGAGTTGGCGTTGCGGCCAAAGCGTGAGGCGGGGAGGGGACAGAGGGGGCATGCGGGGTGGCATCCGTGTGAGCATACTGCTGCGGCGGAGAGGGAGCAGCAAAGGGTGCAAGGAAGGGAGTCGGAGGGAAGTAATGGGAACATAACGACGCCGCGTGCGTCAGGTCGTGTAGGTAAGAAGGGCGAGAAATATGTACGGTGTATGTGCTGCGGACGGGAATATCAGGCAAAGTCGCCGGCGGAGCTGAAGCCAGATACGAAACTCAGCATATGTGGGGATTGTGGGAGGAAGATGGGTGTGGAACATGGTGAGACGGAGGAGATGGAATTGTAGATAGACGAGTATGCAATGTAAAAAAATGGGGGTTGGGCCTCCATACCCATCTGTTCAGAAATTTGTTCTTTCGTTCAACGCCCAATAACTCAAGACCATACAGATGTTGGAAATTCAGAAGAAACCGAAAAAGTAGTCTCGTCCTGATTTGTCTCAGTAGCAAAAGGAGATGATCCAAATCCAAACAGCATATCAAAACTGAAAAAATTCTTTTCTCTGTAGCGGCAAGGCCACGCATACTTTACATGTTGAAAAGCCACATTATTCATTTGGAACGAGATCAATAGGACATCCATATGTGCAAGAAAAGTTTGTTTCAATGATACAGAAACCTGGACATCCTCCAAGTAGCTATGACAGTCATGGAGACCATCTCAAAAGGAACTAAACCTCCCGTGCCAGATAGCGCATCAGGATGATGCCGCGCCAGAATAGTAAAGATACATCAAGAATCCAAGGCCCCGGAGTAGGAAAGGTAATAATCAGTCTCATTGGCCTCATGTCGCGCAGTCATACCTCCGGATATCCTTAGGCTCCATTTTCGCATAATCCATGTCCACAGTGGGAAGCCTCGGAGCGTCAATTTAGAAAAAAGAAATGATACTTTAGGCACCACACAGGCCTACTGCATGGACGTCAGTAGATGCGCGAGAATACGACACCAGGGCAGAGCCAGAGGTGTTCGACATACGTTGCCAGTCATGCTCTTCCATTCTAGTAGCGGCCACGGGGTGGGTAGTCAGCCGGTGGGGCATCGTAGGGTGGACGTCCTCCCGGGCTGCGGGGACGAGCACCACGCGGGGAGGGTGGTCGTCCTCCGTCGTAAGGGCGCCCGTGGCCGTTCATGTAAGGGTCGTCGTAGCGACGAGGTGGAGGTCCGGCCCTAGCATCATAAGGATCGTCAGGGTAACGCGCGCGCGGTGGGCCATACTCATCAGGCATGCGACCACGAGGCGGCGAACGTCCATAACCGACGTCACGCCTGTCATAGAACTCGCGGGGCGGTGTGCGCCGGCGGTAGTCGTCGCGTCGAGGGCTGTAGCCACGAGGGGGGCCGCGACGGTCATAATAGTCGTCATACGGCGCAGGTGGGTAGCCGCGGCGTCCCATAGGGGAGCGCGATCGATATCTGTCTCGGCCCCGGTCATCGGGACCACCAGGGCCTCCGTAAGGAGCCCTAGGCTTAAAAGGTGGAGGTGGGGGAGGATCAGAGACGTCTTGGATGCAGGTAACCTCCTGCCCCTTGAACTCACGGCGGTCCAGTTTCTCCACTGCAGTCTTCAGATCGGCGGCCGTCTCGTATTCGACAAATCTTAATAGTGTCAGCATGCCGTCAGGAGCCCTTTACTATAGCGCACTCACCCAGTGCCATCGCGTTCACGACCAACTTCAGAGTAGACGACGTCCAATCCAGATTGACGGGCAAAATCTTTCAGATCCTATACATTCGAAGTTAAGCGAGGTCCAAATCCAGAATGTATAACGGGAAGCACGCGAGAATAAAGCCATTACTGGTCCGGGAACGGTACGCTGACCCTAACAGGAAACTGGGGAAATCCAATGATCGGGGAGTCTGACCTGCCAGCTGGTCTCCACCGGAAGATTTGCTATTCTCATCCGGTATGGCGTACGTCTAGGACGTGGTGGGACGCGCTCGTGGGGAGTAAAGTTCTCGTTGCGGGCGCGCGAGCCACGAGCGAATTGGACAATGAGGCGCTCGCCCATGAAATCGGAACCATCTTATAAAAAGTTAGGAGGACGTGTCTGGGGGAATTGAACGCGACAAACTACATACGGAAAGCTACACAGAAATTAGCGCTTCTTCGGTCTAATGGGTGGTGGGCCAAGCTTACCAGGAACGACGTCACGAGCGTCCATGGCGTCCTTGTACTCGATGAAACCGAAACCGTTCATCAACTTGATCTCGGTAATCTCACCGGTGCCATGCGTCTGGAAGTGGCCTTCGACGTCTGCCTTGGTGGCATTACGGGGAAGGTTGCCTAGGTATAGGCGCGTGGACGATACCTCAGTCATGGCGATGGGGGTTATGGTGGAACTGTGGCCTAAGGATAACCTAGTCTGGATAAAATGGTGAGCACATGTCCATGAGTAAGCGGATAGCCAGCGAAGGAGTGCGCATCGTGCCTGCTAGACATGGGAGGCTCCGTTTCAGAGACGCGACACCAGGAAACCAGCGTCCAGCTATGCGTGCAACTACAAGGACCAGGATAGACGCGCGAGGAATGGCCAGAGAATGCAATGCAGGTAGCTAGTCGTACCTTGGAGATTGATGGGGTGGCGAAGGCTGGATGCAGGGCAGTGGTAGAAGGACCTGAGTGGTGAAGGGCCTGGAGGGAGCCGGCTGAGCGCAGATGTCGCGCACTCGGGTCTGAGGAGAGAAATTAGTATGCCCGGTATCGCGGCAGCGGGGTGCAAGCAGAGATGATGGCCGAGCTGCTGTTGATGTGACAGGCCCCGGCGTGGTTGTTGGGTGGAGAGTGACGAAGGGCGCGGAGACGAACTTCGCCCAACGCCGCCTTACTTGGCTAAGCTAGAGCACAGACATCACGTGCATTCCGCTTTCTCTGAGGCCCATGGATGCCCTGCCTGCCGAGGCTACCACTTAGACGCAACCTCACGCAAATGCATGTGCTATCATACGCTAAGGGACCATACTGAACACGTACCCCGACCACATCTTCACCAATACCAAATGCTTGGCAATCAAGAATATGTCATTCATGTGCCTCTGTTGCAGTCGGCAATCCTCGCTTGGGCAGCAACAATAATTGGGCTGGCCACTTATACATACACATGTGGTCTCTCCTAATATACATGTCGGGTGATATCTTACTTTGCGCATCGAGCTGCCTAAGTTGAATAGGTGTGGAGCTCACCAGATGACTGTGCTTAAGTCAGGACGTACTTTGGTCCTTCGCCGCCCTGGGGTGTTTGCCAGTTGATATCCTGATCCGGTACTTTGATATCGCAAGTCTTGCAGTGAACGCAGCTAACACCAGTCAATCAGAATGCACTCAATCTTGACTAGCTTTTTTGGATACTTACTTCTGAGCGTTGATTTGGAACCGGACGCCCAACTCTTTGCTGGCATCCTCGACATACTCATACACACCTGCGGGACAGAAGCGGTTTTCGACACCCTTGTATTTGGGCCACTCCCTCTTGGCATGCTCATCAAGATCCTTTACCTGGAGATGGCAGGGCTGGTCCTCCTCATGATTTGTGCCGCTACGGCTGACACTGGTCAGTATGTCGAAGCTGATCTTGCCGTCCGGCTTGGGGTATTCGATCTTCTGGTACTCATCCGCAGGCTTTGTCGCTGCATGATCAGGCTTCCCATGTTTCAGTGTCCAAGGCGCTTTGCCTCGGAGGACGTATGCCTCCAATCCTGAGTACGCTATGCCTCCGTACACACCAAGAGGGGTATGGAAAGACGGCCGCATATTTCGCACAGTTTTCAACTCTGACCAGATTGGTGACTTGCGCATCTTGTCTTCATAGTCGTACAGGAATATAGTCCCGCCGTCTGTGTTGGCTTGAAGAGCGTCCCACGTCGCTTCGGCGGCCAGCATACCTGATCTCATCGCATTGTGTGTGCCTTTGATTTTCGGTAGGTTGACCAAGCCTGCTGCATCTCCAAGGAGGGCACCACCAGGGAAAGCAAGCTTGGGGATGGACTGGAAACCACCCTCGACCAGAGTCCTTGCGCCGTAGGAGATGCACTTGCCACCCTCCAGCACATCCTTGTATAACGGGTGGTGTTTCATCTTTTGGAACTCACCATAAGGCGCCAGCCACGGATTGGGGTAGTCAAGCCCGACCACTAGGCCAATGCTGACCAAGTTGTCGCCAAAATGGTACATCCAACCTCCTCCATAGGTATCCTTAGGAAGCGGGTAACCCAGAGAATGCACGACACGACCAGACTTGAACTTCTCGGGCTGCACTTCCCAGACCTCTTTGATTCCAAGGCCGTAGGTTTGATGCTGGCTGTCCCGTCTCAGATCGTACTTTTTGATAATCTGCTTTGACAAGCTACCGTGGCAGCCTTCACCAAGCAATGTGACACGGGCATGAAATTCCATTCCTCGTTCAAAGGAGTCCTTGGGTTTTCCCTCTCGCGATATACCGAGATCGTTGGTGGCTACGCCACGTACAACGCCTTCGTGGTTATAAAGCACTTCGGACGCAGCAAACCCAGGGTAGACTTCTACGCCAACCTCTTCCGCTCGTTCGCCGAGCCACTTGACCATCTGATTCAAGCTTATGATGAAGTTGCCATGGTTGTTCATCTGCGGGGGCTTGGGGAGGGGTATGGCGCGGTCCCTGGTCATGAAGTACATGTGATCCTCCTTCGCAGGCGTAATGTCAGCGAAGCGGTTCAGGTTATCCTCCGATCTCCAGTCTGGTAGCAACTCATCAAGAGCGGAAGGCTCAATGACATTGCCTGAAACAATATGATCACCTAGCTCTCCAGCCTTTTCCAGCACCAACACTCTGAAGTCCTCATTGCCTGCCGCTGTCGCAAGCTGCTTCAGCTTTATAGCCGCCGACAGGCCGGCCGGGCCCCCACCCACAATGAGCACATCGACCTCATCAGATTCGCGCTCTATCGATTTGGGGTCGAATGTGTCGTCTACCGCAGCCAATTGTGTGCGTGGCGTTGTGCAAAACGGTCGTCTTTGGCCGGCAATTTGGAGTGCCGGGCGGCAGGATCCTGACACACTTCGTATACGCGGTGACGTGCATGCAATCGGTCGTGTTGCTATGCGCGTGGATTGCGACGTCGTGAGCAGCCGTCGTGTTATGGACGCGGGGATGGACCGTGTAGCCATTGCGGCGTGTTGGACAGGCATTTAACGTTGATGGATGTGGAGAATCCAGGTGAGAAGAGGGACTGGATCTTAAAAGCTTGTGTATGTATACGCGTGACTGGCTACACTCCACTGGCCAGCACTCAACCGTCCGGGTGGCGACGAGACGGAGGCACCAAAAAACAGCGCCGTCCTTGACCAGACTTCGAAAATGACGATGTCCAAAAGTCGCAGCCGAGGCTAGAGGCTAGGTGCGGGATTGTAACGGGGCGCACGCCATTGGCCAGCGCTCCTGTCACCCTGTCACCCGTCACTTTGTAATTCCTTCGCTCCGCTCTCCACATTCAACACCTGTCAAAACACGTGCAACCGACCCGACTATGAGCACGGTGGCGGTTGATTTACAGCGTATATCTCTAACCATGTAACCGACACGTTCAGAAACGAGGCGTTGATCCCCCGGCTCCTGTATGGCTCATGGCGTGTTAACATCAAAGGCTGAGACGCTCCGCCGCGTTGGTGAACTACAATGGGCCCACGCGGTCCATGGAACCCACAAAACTGATCAGCTACAGGGCGGGAATCCTGCTGTTGTCGTACTGCTCGAGAGACTGAGCGCAACTGTTGCAGTTGTTTGACATATCACCTACTGCGTATATGCATCGCATGCCCCTGAATCGACAAAGGCGAAACCCGTTAGTCTCTTGTACCCCTTCGCCAGTGCAGAGCGAAAGAATGGCAATGGACTGGACACTAGTAAATGAAATCAGAGGACGCATGGCCTGTATCCAGATCATTCCCCTTCAATACCATCTCTTTCAAAAAGCATTTCTCGTCAAGACTTTTGAAGCTTCTTGGTATGTACTTGCAGCGGGCACATCTCGGTGGGCCTGAAACCAGCTGAGATTCAGGCCCACGTACGGCGCCAAACCTCAGTCATACATCAAACTCCAAACTTATGCGTTTAGGACAATATTTTCTCCGCATATACCCCCCCCGGCTCTGTCTGCAACAAGCTCTCAAACTGTACACGTTCGATTTCTAGGCCGCATCGCTGCATGACGACCGCCTCCCCGGCGTCAGGCGTGCTTCTCGCTTCTCATCCGCAATTCCATTTTCTTATTCATGCGTTTTCATTCGACCGTTTACAGCCAAGACGCGGCCCCGATCCCATAGCAGACATGATCTAGGCTTGTAACTGGAAGCTAAGCTCTTGTTCCTGTGAGAGAATTACGGGCCTGATCGACCAGACCTCTTTGAGGCCTGGCCCTCTCCAGGCATCCTCCAACGGCCCATGTGTGATGTGCTCGGAGGACCATGAACATCCATCTCAGCAAACGCGGCTTGTTCTATATTCAGCACTTCTCTGTTCAGGGACGCCGACATGGTGCATAAAGCCAAGTTTGTATATAACCTGATCCCCTTAGGAGCTTACAACATCACGCTCACCTTCCATCCTTCAGATCATTCCTTGGTGCTGAGCACTTATTTTTTTTATTCCACTTCGATTCTCAAGAGCTGTGCTCAATTTACATTTCGACACATCTCGTTTCAATCCTTCAACTTTAACCGAATACCGTCATTATGAAGACCTCTGTTCCCCTTCTCACAATTCTTTCCGCTTCCTTTGTGGCAGCGGCTCCAGCGCCTTTCGCAGGCAATGGACCAGCAATCGCTGCTCGCGCCCAGGATGCGGCCATTGCCAACCTGAACTTTGGTCGTCGCGAAGAAGAGGTTGTGCACAAGTTTGGCGAAAAGGCCCTAAAGCTCCGCGGTGTGCTCTTGGCCGCACGGGGTAGTATGGCTAAGGATAATGCTAATGCAGAAGATGCTGCTGCTGCTGATGGCAACGCTAAAGACCAGGCAGCACAGGATGCTGCCGCTGCTGCAGAAGAAGAACAAGCTCAGGGAAATGGCAAGAACAACGCCAAAGATCAAGCCGCTCAGGAAGCCGCTGCAGGTAATAATATCTCTCTTCCTCTTCAAAAACATCTCACTAACTCAGCAAAGCCCAAGATAAACAAGCAGCAGAGGATGCTCAGGCACAGCAAGACGAGGCTGCTGCTGGAGGCATGAAGCAAGACAAGGCTGCCGACCAGGCTGCCGCTGAAGCTGATCAGGCACAGCAAGGTGCTGCTGCTGCCGATGACCAAAAGGCAGCGGCCGAGCAGAAGGCGGCGGCCGACCAAAAAGCAGCAGAGGAGCAAGCTGCAGCCGATCACAAAGCTGCAGCAGAGCAAAAGGCAGCAGAGGAGCAGGCGGCAGCTGATCACAAGGCAGCGGCCGAGAAGGAGGCTGCTCAGATGGAGCAGGCCGCAGCAGGGCAAGCAAACAATGCCACTATGGGAGCCGATCATCAAGCTGCTGCTGACCAGAAAGCCGCTGCTGAACAAGCCGCCGCTGAACAAGAGGCGGCTCAAATGGAGAAGCACAAGGGTGCTGCCGCCGATCAAGCTGCTGCTGAACAGGAAGCCGCCCAGATGGAGAAACAGAAGGGTGCCGCTAACGATCAAGCTGCTGCTGATCACAAGGCTGCTGCTGACCAGAAAGCCGCTGCTGAACAAGCCGCTGCTGAACAAGCCGCCGCTGAACAAGAGGCGGCTCAAATGGAGAAGCACAAGGGTGCTGCTGCTGCCGACCAAGCCGCCGCCGACCAAGCTGCTGCCGACCAGCAGGCCGCTCAAAAGGAGAAGCAAAAGGGAGCTGCTAACGACCAAGCCGCCGCTGACCAAGCCGCCGCCGACCAGGCCGCCGCTGAACAGCAGAACAGCTGCAACATTGGTGCTGACCAGGCTGCCCAAGATGCTGCTAACCAGCAAGCGGAGTTGGCTAAGGGAATGCAAGACGCTGCTGCCGGTGGAGCTGCTCAAGCAGGAAGTAAGTATCGTCTCCTCTAGCAACGATTCTAGATACTGACAAGCCTAGATGCTACAGCTGGCGCTGGCGGTAACAACGGCAAGGGTAAGGGTAAGGGTAAGGGCAAGGGTCATGGCAAGAACAATGGCAAGAACAACGGCAAGGGCAACGGTATGTACTACTGAGTCCCAGAAGAGTCCGACATGGTGCTAATCAAGACGCAGGTGCCAACGCTCAAGATGGAGCCGATAGGGGTGCTGGTATGGATGCTGGTGCTGCCGCTGATGCACAAGCTGGAGCCGACGCTGGTATGGGTGCCGACGCCCAGGCCGGTAAGGGCAAGGGCAAGGATGCTGACGCTGCTGCTCAGGCTGGCAAAGACGCCGGCATGGGTGCTGGGGCTGCCGCCGACGCTGGAGCTGCCGCTGATGCTCAGGCTGGCAAAGACGCTGGCATGGGCGCTGCCGCCAACGCTGGAGCTGCCGCCGATGCTGAGGCTGCTGCTGGCGCTCAACAGCAGAAGGCTTCAGGCATGAGGCGCAACGCGAGGAGGACAATTGCCTTCCGTGCCTAAATCTTGGACCAGCTGAAGTTGTTAGGTATAAATGGGGGAGATTCTGAGATGAGACGCTCTGCGGTGCAGAAGTCTTCTGTTGTTATGTAATATGCACGACCAAGTGCTATATCATTTTTGTAATAGAGTCATGACTTTAGAATGAATAGCACCATGCTAGTCAAGCTGCTGCTCCATGTGATCGCTTCATCTCACGCGTATATTTTGATGTCTTGTTGAAGGCCACAATCCAGCCTGTTCCTATCGCGAACATGTTGTTACTCGTGCTTTTGGGAGTTGTTATAATCTTCTCTAATAAACTTTTGTAGAAGTAAAAAGCATCAAAGTTAAAGTACTCTACGCAACTTGGAAATAAACAAGTACGCTAAATCGTTCAAGAAACACTCACAAAAAGAAACAACACCCAGGAGTTGCATGTTAACGTGGTGCAACTCCGCAATGCATGTTCTTTTGTATACGCTATCCCTGCTGTGCAACTGGTGTACAGTACCTGCCTGGCCCACAAGTTGCTTCCTGTGCTGTATCGCAGTTTGCCTACACACATATTTCCAATGTATTCACATCCTCAGTAGATCAGGGCGCGTCGCATCAACTCGCGATGTTGTTCATAGTTATCGTATCTTGCGCGTTGCGGTCGGGGTATCGCTGCCGCGCTCGCATGACTGGGAATCGGTGGTGGTGGTGGTGATGAAGTCGCACGTTGGGGAGGATGGCTGAGAAATATCATGTTCTGATCTGCTTTAGATCATCAGTATTTGCGTGCTAGCTAGAACATATTATCAGATTGCGGGGGGAAGTAACATACTACTGCGGCTGGCGGAACTGAGACGGAAGCGGGAGCGACGGGGCCATGAGTTACGCCAGGATCTCACGCTAGGCCAAAGGAGAGGAAGCGCTATTCCCAATATGGCTACGGCTATGGCGGCTATACCAATGATGGCCTCCACAGATAGGCTATGTTGTGATTCGACAGGCGAACTCTCGAGGAGGTGTCGCTTGCGCTGAAACACGGGGGGGATGGGGCTAGCGTGTGCGCTTATAGGGCAGTATGTGAGGGCAACGAGGCAGAGGGAAAGCTGGAGAAGCATATTTTGTCTGAAAGCAGTATGTGGACTGTTACTTTCTATTGACCTGAGATAGGTCGAACATATATGCTAGGTGGGGATGGAACACAACAAGTAACGGAGTATCCTGGCAAGGCTTGCTTGTCAGAAATACGCGGGTGATGTGGTTATAGTGATAGAAGTGAAGAGACGGATAAACAATATGGCAAGGTATGCTGGACGTTTTGGGAGCAGCAGTTATATACAAAGGGTTGTGCTGAAGAGGCGGAAGGAAACTGGTGGTGTGGCAGGGTGCAAAGTCACTGTCTCATTGGGGAAGTGCTGGGTGCACTAGAAAGAATCGAGGTCTAGCACCGAACACAAGGAGGGGCACTGCCACAACTTCTCACCTGCAGCCAATCGACAGTAATCGATTCTGACTGTTGCACGCGTTTCGTGCATCCTCGCCGTTGGACGCGTAGAATACGTTCTTCCCATTGGACGCGCAGAACGCGTTCACGCGTTGACCGCGCTCTCGCAGTGTCACGTGTGCTGCTCTGCCACAGTCATGTCCAAACCAAAATGCCAAGGCCATACGCGAATCACTCGAATCACTGCCTATTCATCAATCCTGAGAAGCAGAGTAGGGCCTTGACTGCCCATTGGTCGCCTTCCTCATGACAGCGACAATGAACTATATCCGACAGCGAAAGGGTGGAATAATCATGCGCATTCTACAATCTAAACATTTAGTCTTGAAAAACCGGGCATCTGCATTGTCCCGATATTCTTGTATTCTAAGAATTGAGTGCACTCGTCGAGTTACGACCGCATTTTCCCTCGCCGCCCCCACGTGGCGTTATGTCCAACTGCCAATCAAGGCGTGTTGCGAGTCGCGTTTCGAAGGCGGGCGACAATGTTTGAGGACAGGGAGGGGAGATTGAATGGGTGTAGTGTATTGTGTAGTAGTGGTAGCGATAGCAATGACTGACGACTGCTGTTTTATCCGGCAGAAAATCGAATGGTCGCTCGCAGCTCGTCCTAGCAGCGCACGCTCGTCCTAGCAGCGCACGCTCGTCCTAGAAGTGGTGACGCTGGAACAGTATGGGAATCAGGAAACAAGAGACAATCTGAACAAAACCCTTACCTGCACAGTTAGTATCGCCACTAGTAAGATACCGTGTTTCATATGTAGACTCAGCTACAGTGTAAAAGGCCACGCCGGTGAATGAAGCACGTGACTATACCACGTGACTCTACTTACACAGAAGAACCTATAACGTGTTCCACCAGTAAGCGGCCCACCCCAGTAAGTGGTCCACCCCACCAAACCTGACACGACTCTCCAC
>NW_006912291.1:0-35882 GCF_000523435.1 Bipolaris zeicola 26-R-13 | reverse complement strand
GCACTGCCATCTGAGATGGCCAGTCTTGGCGAGATGGCACATCACGTGACTCCTCCAGCCCCGCGATGATCATTACCTTTTGACGTGGACGTCCATAGGCCCTCCGCCATCTCGTCACTTGTCAAGGAGAGAATCCTTCTTGTTACTTGTAACACCGTCCCCCTCCTTTCCTTTCCCAAACATGCTAGTTCCTACAATCATACTTCCATCACCTTGTAACCCGCTGATATCAACAAAAAAAACCACTAACCTTATAGGCAAAACAGCATCAAGTCCGTGCATGACGAATCTACCAAGAAGGGGAAAGGGGGGGGGGGAGGTGCACCAGAAAAGTCCCTGACCCCGTTCCCCGCGTTTTTTTTTAAAGCTACGATAAAACGCCCTGTATTCAAGCTTAGACCCTAAGCCTTTTTATTTTTTGTTTATTTTCGCAAAAGGGTCAGGGCAAAGAGGTGGGGAGGTCAGTGCTACCTTTTTTTGTTTGTTTCTTTTATTCTAGAGTTGAAGAGATGCGTGTACGTGCTTTCCTTTGTTGCTTTTTTTTTTAGGTTAGTGTCTCGGAGACAGTGCGTGTGCCGTAGTGTTCGAAGAAGCGGGAAAGTCGGTGCTAAAAATGAGGTGTGGAAGAAGAAAAGATTGGTCAAGGGAGAGAGCGTAAGGGTCTGTGGGCTCGGTATGCCCTCTTTCCTTCTTAGGATATTGTTGGGTGTATGTAGATAAGGCTGGCTGACTTCGTTGAGGGTAACGGAGTCTCGGAATTCTGTGCGTGTGAGAACAAAACAAAACCCTGGCCCCCATTTTTGTATCACGAAACAAAAGTATCAATAGTGTTATTTTTTTTCTCTCTAACTTGTTTTCTTTAACTTGGAGATAAGAATGGATGCATGTCGAGTACGTGCGTTCTATGTACATGTGAACCAAGGTCGTATATGCCCATTCATGTTGTAGGTGTTGGAAAAAAAATGAACCATGCATGCTCATGCGGGATAGAGCCTCCAGCCTTCAAGCAACATATTGCTTTATTGTGGCGAGGCAACTTTTCCGGCAACAAGAGCGATCAATGCGGCCCCGACGCCGGAACCGTCCTTTGCGATACCGATCCGGATTCTCTTCTCCCCCTTGACGCCAATCTCTGGAACAGCACGCAGGGCCTCGCGAATGTATTCCTCAAAGTTGGGGTAAAACTCGACTAGCGATCCATCGACACCAATGTCAATTTCATCGCCCTGTTCACTGTCGACATCGCCGCGTGGAGGCTCAATGCCTGCTTTTTGCTCAGTGGTAGCAGCCGCCGCAGATTGGTTCAGACGGCCAGTGTTGATTACTACACCGGCAATGGCAACCGCAGCGAGACGAGCTGCACGGCGGCCAATCGCCGCGGCAATTTCACGGACGGCCTCTGCGTCTTCGGCGCTGACAGCGGAAATATCATACTCCTTGTCAAGAGTTTGTCTCAGCATGCGCAGGCCAGGGCTGTGGTCACCAGCGCATACACTGAGGAAGCTCGTGTCAATGCCCCACTGTTTCCATATTGGGCTGCCATCATGAATTTGGGTAGTGCTGTGCACATCGTTGGACGACGAGTTATCATCAGTGAAGAGCGGGACCTTGGGGTCCTTAATGAGCTTGAGCAGAGCAAGACGGAGCAGCTCACCCAGGAACATGCCTGATACGCGCTTCTCAAACATCTGGATACCGGGGTTCACCGAGTTCTTGTCAAGCTCAATATCGTACGGGTTGTTGGGCAGGGTGCGAAGCGAGTTATCAAACGAACCCCACTCAGTGTTGACAACCATCTCACCTGTGGACTTGTCATATTCACCCACTTCCTTATCATTGGTGAGCTTTGAGACCTTGGCCAGCTTCTCTACATACGCTCCATTGGTACCTGTTCCGAAGATGGCTCCGAGCAAGGTTCCAGTCTTTCCGGGAGAAGTATATGAGCGTGCCATGAGAGTTCCAACGGTGTCGTTGACCAAAGCAGCCACTTTGACGGGGAGGTGTAGCGCGTCAATCTCCGTCTGGAGCAGGGCACAGACGTCCTTGCCAATAGCATCTTCAATGTCGAAGCCCTTTGTCCAGCGCATCAACAGGCCCTTGTTGATGCCTATTTGCTGGACTGGGAAGGAAAAGGTGAAGCCCAAGTTGAAGATCTCCTCCTCTTCTGGCTGGCCTGCCTTGCCTTCCCTGCGTCGGAGAGTGCCGGCATAGTGGTCCTCGTGGTGGGCTTTCAGGAAAGCTTCAATCTGCTTTGCAAGAAATGAAAAGAGCTCCTTGGACGTCTTGGCAACCATGAGCTCACGAGGAATGGCGACCTTGCTCTGGGTAATGGAGAAGGTGGTGTTACCATGTAGCTTGATGGAGCAGACACGAAAGTTTGTGCCGCCCAAGTCAACAGCCATGTAAAGACCCTGTTTGGTTTAGAGATGGGTTTCGTCCACGTGCGCATTGGAAGTGTACCTTTTCCGTACCATTGGGAACGGCAGTAACGTAGGAAGGGATCTGGCTCATTTCGGTGCCCTTCTTCTCCAGGCCCTCGTCTGCGCGCCTGTCAGCGGGTGGATACAGTAACACAAGGTGGAGGGATGCATACCCATCTCCCTTATGAATTCCTTGACGGCCTTGTTGACGGCATCGTCGCTAAAGTCAAACTCGGCGGCGACCTGCTTGGCCTGGTCGGCGAGAGCCATGCTGCGCTTGTGGTTTCTGTTGAAGGTGCCGACGAACTCGACGTGTTGTTCTGGTTTGGGGCAGACGGGGGGTTCTTGTAGGACGAAGGGGTTTCGGAGGGTTATGGAAGGAGCTTGCTCTCTGTCAAGGATGCGGACGATGGCGTGTGGAAGGTGGGGTGCGAAGAAACCGGTAGCAAGCGCTAGCAGGAGAACAAGGACAGTGGCTACTGTGTGGGTCACAAGAGGCCGCCTGGAAGTGTTTTCTGACGGGGCGAAAGGCTGGGTATGCCTTGGGCTCTGCGACGGGCGCGTGGCTTTACTTGGGCTGGACAGCGAGCCGTTCCAGCTGCTGCTGCGGCGGTGGGCGTTGGTGGTACCAATGCTGCTCATAGTAGTAGCTGCCCCGCCTTTACCAGCTATGACGAAGGACGAGGGGCAGGCGGACTGGGGGGGTGCTTGGGCGTTCAATCGACTTGCGTCAACACCATAAGCCTGCATGCCAACGCGGTGAGATACGGGACAGGATGCCTTCAGTTTCGTGCCATTGGCCGGAAGACGGGACGTCGGTACCAGAGCACCCGTGCCTTTGCGTCGCGACATGGCACGCTACGCTAACCACTGCTACCCCCCGGAACTTGCAGCCGATGGGCATTCGCATCGTGAAGCCTGTGCATGTCCCCTCGGCGCTACTGTCACCTCTTCTCTTTACCCCATGACCCCATTCTCTGGGCATTCCATCTGAAAAAAGCACCGGACCCTTCTATGGCACTCGACTAGAACATCACTAACCATTGTACTTGTTGTTTTGCAGGCGCACATTCACGTTGCTACTTATGCACAAGCTGTCACATGTCAGACAAGGAAAACGCTTCGTTTGCTTTTGTGTGTGTGCGAGTGTATGTGCTGAGCTACCATGATGCTCCCCCCAAAATCCCACCAAGAGATAAGAAACAAAGAAAGACACAAGAAAGAAAGAAAAAACAGGCCATACTCGCCCAAAGGCAGTACGTTATACACCCGCCAGCTTGCAACACCCCAGGCCCTCCAGACAACAAAAGTAGAAGTGAATGCCACAAAATTACAAGCAGCTAAATCCATGTGATGTATATCGAAAACTCCGTAGTATAGCAAACCAGGTGGCACGAGTAGACACCAACCCTCCACTGACAATAAAAACCAATGCAATCAAGGAAAAACATGATTAGTGGGCTGCCTCAACAGGCGACCCGTAATGGAAATGGCCAAAACGACAAGGAGAGGCTGGTGCGGACGCTGCAAACAACAATCTACAAGTATGTACCATAGTGACAAAAGAGAAATCCCGATGACTGCAGCCCTGGTAATCCCACGGCCGGTCCGTTTGCGTCAATTGTGTGCCCCTTTCCCACCCATTTCTATTCGTCATTAAATATCCGCCTTCTGGCAAAGCCTAGGGCGCTTCGTAATACTGCCCCGACCCCTCCCTAGTCGGAACTGCTTGGGTGTGCTTGGTCGGTTCTTTAGTAATGATTTTGCTGTGCCAATGTGTTTGTAGAAGAAATCGATGAGAACTGAAAAGAAGAAGAAAAAAAGGAAGAGTTGCCTCGAGTGTTTCGCTAGCCGTAGTCCCGGGAAAGGAAAGGAAAACCATGTGTGTCCATGGAAAAGCAGTAGATGATTTCGCCAGTTTCGCCAGAGCTTGGAAAAACAGTGCCCATGCAAAATGCCAACATGGTCAAAACCAATGGCTACCAAATCAAATGTCGAACATGATTTCCCCGTTACCGAACGCCCACCGGGGGACGTGGGCCTAGGCTGCTTTGGCTGCTATGCGCAGAGTTTTCAGAATCTAGAGCCGCGCTACTGTTGGAAGCGCTTCCAGTCAGACTGCGAACTTGGGGACGAGACTTGGGCGGGTACAGATTGCTCACCCCAGCGTGCTGTTCAACATGTTGTGGCACTCCTGGTTGTGCCATACCGGGAGGCGAGGGTCTTCCGTTTGGTGGCATGCCATTGTGCGCATACCCGTTGGGTGGTGAGGGTCGGCCGCCGGGCCTGGGGCCGGGGCTGAGGGGGTTACCTGGTGACTGGCTCATTCGTCGACCGTTTGGGTTAGGATAGGCACCATAACCGGCGCCGCCTGAGATATCGTCAAGACGGGCTGATGTGAGCGAGTTAGTTCTCGATTGTGCACCCATGGCACCGCGATCGACATGGCCGTAACGGTCAGATGAGTAGCCCATGAGCGGGTTGTTCATAATCGAGTCATGAAGGCCCGGAACGTCCGCCATCAGCCGAGCACTACTCCGGTTCTTGTTTGCACCAGAACGCGAAAAGGGATTTCTCGGGCCTCTGTTGGGCAAAGGTCCGAAGCCTGCACCCTCGGGGTTCTGGCGAATCTGCTTGGCACTGGGCGCTGAGCGGTTGCGGCGTGACGTGACGCTCATCATATCGAAATTGTCCGGGTCAATCATTGGTCGGCCTCCCATGGGGTCGAAGAAGTCGTCACCATCGTCATCGTCGTCGTCGAAACCGGCCATGGAAGGAGGCGCTGGAGGCCTTCCTCGACCCATACCAGGGCCAGGACCCATACCGGGACCCATTGGTCCCATGGGGCCACCGCGACCCATGGGGCCTCCAGGTCCGCCAGGTCCACGTCGCATGTTCATCTCCTGTTCTCTAATCTGTAGTTCCCGCTGCCTCAGCATCAGTTCTCGTTCTCGAAGTGACATGTTGGAGGCGTTGCCTGCGCTCTCATAAGGACCACCGTTGGGACCGTCTGGCACCATGTCATCGTAGAGCATGAGATGTGAAAACTCTTCAAGGTCTCCCCCTCCTTCAATCGAAGGCCGTCGCTGCCCGTTTGGGGCGCCATTCATTCTTGGAGGGTAGCCGTTGGGGCCAGGAGGGGGTCCACGACGCGCCATGGGGGGACCACCGTTGACAGAAGGAGCACGACTACCTGGACGAGGGCCGCCCTTGACCGGGCCGTTGCCGTTCATCATGGCGCCTTGCGCAGGGGGTGCTCGCGGCATGGGAGCTGAAGACATTCTTGGTGGTGGCTGCATGCCGTTTTGGGATGGTTGGATGGGTGCAACAGCGGGTGCTGCTGGGCGGTTTCGGTTCACAATGTTGATATGATGGAGCGTCGCATACAACGTTTCGATTCGCGGCACAGCAACGCCAGCTTCTTGTGCAAGCTTCAAGGGGGCACCAAGATATGTCTCAATCTCCATGGGACGCTTGGCCTCGAAATCGAGCCACATGGTGCTGTTGTGCTCTTGGGGGCGAATCATGTCTTGGTACGTCTTTTCGCGGAAGTCTGCCGGGAAAGAGCAGCCAGAGGCTTTTGCCAGTGCGAGCATCTCGTCCAGCACGCCATTGACCAAAGGTCGCACGCCAACCTTTTCCAATAATTCGGCGTGGTTGGGTGTTTCGAACAAGACACTGGCGGGATGGAATGCGATTGGGCTGTACAGCCGTTAGTGGATGCATGAGCGTGCAACATGAGGAATGTGAAACTCACCCTATCATTCGCTCGTACTGTTGTTGTCGGATGTTTTGGGAGACCTTGCAGTCGACCTGTCCAGAGCTCAAAGTCATGGCGAGAGCCTCGGCCATGTCCGACTGAATCTGCGGGGGGATGTTTGCGTTCTTGTTGGCGGCACCAACCCAGATGTTTGTTGCGCCCTTGTGCTCGAACTCGCTAGCTCCAAGCTGCGAAATCTCTGCTCCGGAAACCAATGAAAGCACAACATTTGTGGGGAAGCGTTGCTCAAGATATGATTCGACACCGAGACTATGTGTTGTATTCATAAGGATGCACGTGTGTTGAGGGGAGACGACAGATTCGATGATGTTGGCAATATCGTATACATCTGGGAGGGCCTTGACGCAGAGAAGCACGTAGTCGAAAGGCTGCTTGGAAGAATGAGCGGCATCTTCCGGAGTGCGAACAACTAATGGATAGCGTTAGTTGCGTTCTAGAGTGTTAGGAGACTGTCTTAGGGACATACCAGCATATGGCTTGAATCGCTCATTACCGTAAAGCGCTGATCTATGACGTGTTAGCGACCGAGTCAGGGGAGAGAGAGAGAGGGGGAGGCAACTCGTAGAGGGAGGTACGCACTTGAATGAGATGCCATATTGAGCGACACTATCGTATCCCGATTTCCAGACAAGGGTAACATCGCAGGCGTTGGTGGCTTGCAACCGCCATGATAAGAAGGCTGATACGGCGTTGCCGCCCACTGTGGAGTGTTAGCAGTTGTCAATTGAATTAATGCGTAGGAGCCGAAGGGGTGCAGGCGGGATAGGAAGAAGTCTTGGAATTTGAACAGCACAGGCAGAGGATGCATGTGTGTGTTTGTGTTGGATGTGCAAGGGACATATGGAAGGGCCGGCAATGGTGCGACGGCTCGTGGACTGATGACGCACCTGAGAGAATGCGTAACCGCGGAACAGCAGGAGCCATATCGGCGTGGATATGGGTGGTGGACTGAGAGAGAGAGAGAGGGAGGAGGAGAACAGCTCGAGCTGCAGAGGGTGAGGAGGGAGCCAAAAAGTTGGCGATTGGGGCCGGGCTTGCGTGGATCGCGATGGCGGTGCAAAGACCCGGGCGGCGGCAGCGGAGGGAATTATCGATTAAGATAGTAAAGGAAACGAGCGTGCAGAGGTCGGCAAGAGACGAATCACGGAAGAGATTCGGGGTGGTTCATAAGAGAGGGAGAGGGAGATGAATGGGGGAGAGAGAGAGCGAGCAAGCAAGTAGTGGCGCAGGCTGAGGCAGGACGAGAAGGTAAGTGGTGGGTCGTGAGGGTGTGGTCGGTCGGGAGGATTGGGAAGCTGCCGCTACTGCAATGGCGAGTTTGTGAAGAGGGGGGAGAGGGAGAGGGAGAGGCTCGGCTTCACGCAATGAGCGCGCGACAGGCTCTCTGGCAAAAGCGAGCGGGAACGAGCAACAAGAAATGCAAAGCAGAAGGGAGTCGAGCAAGGGAGGAGGTTTGTATGATGGGCAGCAGCGGAGCAGTGGGCGGACGAAGAAGCGCACTGAGAGGCTAGAGGTCAGCAAGGGCTGATGCACTGCCAGGCCCGCGAGCATTGCTTGATATCCCGCACACAGGCTCTACTGGGAGCCGCTAGGATGCTTTGGGCGACAGGCCTGGCACTTATCGCAGTGGCCGCCAGGCGCATGGCTTATTTATTATGGGCGGGGCCGTGCAGTGTATCGTCATTGTTTTTGCTTGATCAAAAAAAGGGCACATGCGCTGCCGTGGCGCCGTGTTTTGCGACGGCGGCGGTAACAGCAGCGAGGATGCGCAGACGGGGAGTGCTTGGTCAAGAGCGAGTCTGCGACGGGGGAGGGGGAGTGGGAGGCAGGGAGACGATGCATGCATATGGGGAGAGAGGCACAGAGGGAGGGCAGGGCATGGCATGCATAGTGGAAGGATTGGGGATGAGGGAGGAGCAGCAGCGGTAGCGGTAGCGGTAGCAGCAATGGCAGCAGCAACGCAGCAATGCAGCATCAACAGGGCCAACAAGCAAGGCCAACAAACCAACAATAGCCAGGCTGCAGTGGATCGGCGCCGAACTGTGGACTTGCCAGCATGCTTGCGCGGCACCCCGACCACGACTAACCATGAGCATGGAGATCCGCTTCTCCCTGTGGGCCACCCACACACCACACCACAGGGAGATCTGAGGCGCCATTACCGGACCTGCACGTCGGGCGTCGTACCCAACGACTACTCACAGCCAGGACGGGCGAAGATGTACATACATCCATCGATAAGTATATATATATATATATATCGGTGGAAGTGGAGCAGCCTGACACGAGCAGTCTATGTAGTAGTAGTAGTAGTAGTAGTAGTAGTAGTAGTAGTAAGTACTAAGTACTAAGTCGTGTACTCTGTCTGCTCTTACTTACTACTTCACACATGCATACATCAACCAATACATACGGTGCGCCCGCCGCCAGCTGGGTACATTCACGTCCCCCGGCGTCAGCACCTAGCCGCAGCCAAGCAGGCCGGCGTGCAAGAGCTCCGTGCGTCTGACGTCGACGTTCGCGCTGCGTGGGCCAAGACGTCCCGTCCCAACGCCCATTCTGCCTCCGGCCAACTGGCGCCGTGCAACCGCTGTCAAGGCCCGTCGTCTCCCAACGGTTGCCAGTCGTCAGTCAGAGGTAGTCTAGTCGTAGCACACTCGCTCGCTCTCGCTCTTCCCCCCCTCTCCCCCGAAAAGGGGCCCATCGCCTCGCCCTGCCTGGCCAGCTTGCTAGCTGCTAGGAAGCCTGGAGCCAGGAGGAGGAGCTGTGCCCAGGAAAAGGGCCCTGGATATTGATTCTTGTCCTGCCCTGTCCTGCCCTGTCCTGCCCTGTCCTGCCCTGTTCCTGTCCTTGCTTGCTTACCCACTGCGGACACGGCGGACCTTCATAACCGGCCGCACCGCCGCTGCCTCTTATCATAGTACATAGTAAGTAATCAGTTGCACATACACCATCGACACACCGACTCCGACTCTGTCTGGTACAGGCACAGGCATACTATGTACGCACTCACAAGACGACGACGCACGGCTCCGATGGCTTCCCGCACCCGAGCCGCGGCTGCATCTGCAAAATCATACCAGAACCACAATCGCGGCGGTCGGGGCCCCTGGTGCCAGCACACACACACGCGCGCGCGCGCTCGACAATACTTTCCTGCTGCCACTTACTCGACCTTTGGCACTCCCGCCGCTGATAAGCTGCAGCGATCGGCCTGCCGTGCCCACCGCATGTGCCCTTTTGCCATAGCACATGTCGCCAAGCCTGTCGCAAACCTCGCCTCAACCATCCACTCACTGCTTGCCTACCTAACCTATACTCTGCTGCATGTGCCTCCAACCCTATGCCTCCTTGCTCGCCTGTGTGCGTCTGTGTGCGCAATGTCGCCTACAAGCCCAATCTGCCGCTCTTGCACGCCCGTCCAAGTACTCTAGGCCTTGCACAAAGGCCCACTCGACTGCTGTCATCGAGATCTCGCTTGGGGGGGACGGAGGGGTGCTTGTGGTTAGTAGGTGGGAAGGAAACGCCTTTGCTCTTTCCCTCTAGACCGCTCTCACCTAGTATACTCCGAGTCCGGTCACCCCACGGCCCAATCCAGCACGACTAGTATGAGTACGCTGCCTTCCAAGCTACAAGGCTGCAAGGCTGCGACAACACCAACAACAACAACAACAACATCGCGTGCTCTGATCCCTGAACAACGGCTATCCGCGCGTCGACTAGTTATTACAACCTGCGGGGGGCACCAGCGCTCGTATTCGTATCCATCCCGTAGCCGAGACGTGCCAGAAAGTGCAGAGTGAGAGCAAACAAGTTATACTTACTTACCTCCCGGCCTAGCACTACGCCTTCCGCTCCAACGCGACTCGTCCGATACACTAGAGTACTTTGCATCGGCGAAACCAAATGTCGTCCATCGAACGGCTGTTTGCCCGCCGCCGCTGCTATAGCACCCTCCCCTATTGCACAGGGAACGAGGCTGGTATCACCTTTGCAAGGCCCCCACAGCAATTACCTACTTGCGCGCTAACGTGTGAACGCCATCGCCCACCATGGCAAAGGAAATGAGCACTGCAATCTCGGAATAGAAACCTGCACCTTGCCCATCACTGCACATCCTCTTTTGAATCGCGTCCCAAAAGTCGACCGGTGGCGCATGAGTGCCACGTCGGCTTGCCAAGCTCCCATTCTCACCTTTTATCCCATCCACTGCATAATTGAAACATTACAAGCCGCCGTTTTCCTTGATTCCACCCCTCCACCCCTCCACCCCTGGCCTCGCTCTTTCCGATAGCTGTTTTGCTTACCCATGCTTGTCGCTCTTCTGGTGTGCCTGTGTTCCTCTGTCTAGCCCGTTTCCGGTGCCCCTGCCTACCTTTCCCTCGGAGGCGGCGGCGGCCACCCCCACCACCAAGCGAGTCAACTTTTCCCTCTTGTCTTGTTCCTGACAGGTGGCGGCGGCACCACCAACTGCCCGGCAATGCTGAACGTGGCTGCCGGACAAGGGCTATCCCAAATTTGTGCGCGCACGCCTCGGCATCGGTACAGCAAGTGGGTATTAATCCATCCTTCGTCGTAGATCCTGCACACATCATTGCGCCGGCTCTTTTTTCTTCGCGAATAGAAAGTGGAAAGAAGAAAAAAACTTCATTTTGATATAGGCAGCAAAGTAGGACCCCCCCCCACTCTCCCCAATTCTAGGGTGGAGATTTGGGCCCCTCTCATCACCCCTGTACATATTCCCCCGAGTAGTAATCCGTTCGGTCGGCCGTTTTACAACACGCCATATTGACGTGTGTGTCTGTGAGGAAGAGTCCCTTTCACAAAAAAAAGTAATCCACATAATCCATACACACACATACACACGCAACATGAGAAACAGGGACCAAACAAAGTTTCTCACCCCTCCCACCTCTCTTCTCCCCGCAATCTTCTCACACTCTCTCATCTCTCCCCCCTTGTCCGAATTCCCATGTCCGGACTTTCCATCTCACTGGCCTTAATATATCGATTCCTCATCTCATCTCATCTCATCTCATCCCCCCCCCCCCAAGTTCCCTCTTCCCGCTCGCAATCCTTACCCTACCAACATCCCATATCTACACCCCTCTCCTCCATCCATTCCTGTAAACCCTATTTTTACAAAAAAAAAAACAAGACATCGCGCGCTCGCGTGCCGAAAACCAAGGAATTCACAACCCTCCCCTTATCTCCGCCTCCCCCCGGGTCCCCAATCCATTTTCCCAATTGTCAAAACCGGAAAATAACTAAAGCCATCGCCCCCATAAACTCTATCTTTTCTTCCCATCATCCCCGCGAGTCTGTCCGTCTCTCTCTCTCGGTCTGCCCTGTTTTTTTTTTCATTCCCTTTCCACGGCCTTCCGCGGAATCACTTTCACACATTGCAAAGAGAGAGAGAGAGAGAGAAATTAAACAAAATTCTAACCATTTTCCCCCCTCGCTTACTTTGACCCTAAATACGGCTGACGGGTCCCCCTCCCCCTTAACCAAACTTTATACACATAGCTTCCTTCTCTTTCTCTTTGAAACCATGACCAATTGGTACACAGTAGTTTGCCCTTCTTTTGCGCCCGTGGTGGTCGCCAAACTACGCATGCCACGGGAAATATAGCAGTAACCTTGGTGGTTTTTTTTTTGGCGTGTCCCTCTCCCTAGATGTTGTTGTGCTTTGCTATTGATACGAGTCAAACCATTTTCACCTAAGACCTTCACATCATTTTTTTTTAAAAAAAAACAAAACCTGGGCATGGCATTTCCCGGGGTCCCACTCCGCCGCTGACGTGTTTTTTTTCTTCTCGCTTCCGTGGCTGAGTAGTATGGGGCGGGTGACAATATGACTAAAAGGGCATTTGTGAGAGTCTGTGTTACTTTTACTGCTAATACAATAGAGTTTCTGTTTGTGACGTGTGCAACTTCGGGGAAGGGGGCGGTGGCGGCATTTTTCGCCTTCCTCTCTCTTTCTCTGGCGTGTTTAGTATAAAATTGGGGGGGGGGGGGGGGATAGGGGAGTTTGATAGGTCCGCGGATTTACTTGTGTATGTGTGAGTGATATTATATGTGTTATGTGTTATGTGTGTATATATGGGAGGCATGAGACACGGGGAGCAAGGTTTCCATAGGATGATAGGTTGGTGTCATTCGTTTACTACTCTGGATAAAAACGTCTCATTGCCACCTCCCCCCCCCCCTGTGTGTAGTATGCTGCTGGCAAGATGACGTTACTTTAGTCTACAGCCACATAGTAGTATTCTCGTAAAAGGGTAAATGGGCGAGAAGAAGTACAATGCAACTCTTACAAATAAAAACGTCCTACTCCTGCCCAATCACCTCAGCTCCATCACATCACATCAATCACACCGACTGTCACAAACAATCACCCGCATACTGTCAGTCCACATCAGGAAGAGCTCATGCATGTCAATTTCTGCCTCTCTCTCCTATCTCTCTCACACTTCTCCTTCTCAATGTCATCAAGGGCCACGATCATCCTCCACTCAACCACTAACAAAATATTCAATCACATGTCAAGCAAACATGCATACTCGCCACGTTGCTCTCCTTTTCGCCTCCAAAAAGCCTGTCCTGCCTCCCGCTCAAGACTCATCCCGGACATAACGGCTCGTTTTTTTCTCAAAACACTAGACAATCAAACATATATTGGGGTTTTTTCTTTCTTGCAAACTCTCCATTGCTTGACCAGAGTGACCAGAAGAAAAGAAAGATAAAATAGCCTAGTTGTCCATGTAAGTGGCAGAGTTGACTCCGTCCTCGGGGAACTCGGGGAGTTCGACCTGGAATCGCTCCTCAATCGACTTGAGAACAGCCTCGTCCTCGGGGCTGCTCACGAATGAGATACTCAGACCCTTGGTTCCGAAACGTCCTGCACGACCGACACGGTGCAGGTATGCATCAGCCTTGTCGGGCATGTCGTAGTTGATCGCTACGTTGATGCGCTCAACATCAATGCCACGTCCGAAAATATCCGTCGACACACAGATACGTGTCTGGAACTCCTTGAACTCCTTGTAGCGCTTAATACTATAAAATCATCAGTACTGGGCAAAATCTTGCTCGAATAATTCAAACTCACCGCTCTTCTTGGCTAATGCCAGAGTGCACAGCAGTGCTGGGGAAGTTGCACTCGCGGAGAAGCTTGTCAAGCTCAGAGCAGCGCAGAGTGGAACGAACAAAGATGATAACCTGGTTGAACTCCAGGTTGTCAAGAAGGTCGTTCAGCTTGCGGTTCTTTTCCTTCTCGTCAAGCTTGACATAGTATTGCTGAAGACCGTGCAGCGTCAACTTCTTCTCGTCGTCGACGTAGATCTCAAGCGGGTTCTGCATGAACTTCTTGCAAACAACACGCACGTCCTTGTTCAGCGTAGCTGAAAACATCATGACCTGCTTATGCTGGGGAGTGGCACGGAAGATGGACTGGACATCGTTGCGCATGTCTAGAAGAAATTAGCGGACATAGTGCGGACAAAGAAGAAGTTACTCACCAGGCTGGTCAAGCATCTTGTCGCACTCGTCAAGAACAAAGTGCTTCAGGTTGGCAAGACGGAGGTGCTTGTCGCGAACAAGGGCGTTGATGCGACCAGGTGTTCCGACAATGATGTGGGGGTGGGTGTCCTTGTTGCTAAGGAGCTCAATGTCCTTCTGTACAGGTGTTCCACCGTAGAAGACACCGACCTTGACGTCTGGCAAGAACTTGGCGAAACGGTTGTACTCGTTGCGGATCTGGTAGGCCAACTCGCGAGTGTGGCACATGACTAGAATGGTGGCAACACCAGGCTCGGGCTTCTCGTCCATCTGCTGGAGGGTTGCGAGAACGAAGACGGCAGTCTTTCCGAGACCAGACTTGGCCTGACAAAGGACATCGTTTCCGAGGATTGCCTGGGGGATGGTAACTTGCTGGACTGTAGGGCACAAAGTATGTCAGAATAAGTCTAAAGCGGTCGAAACGAAGCGTAGGGATCGAAGCGTCCATCCATCTTGTGTAGTCGAAATCCTCCATCTAGCGCGCGCGTGCCAGTCTGTCTATCCTCCCAATATCCCATGAGTGCCCCCTCTTATGCATCCACCGCATGCGCTCCTCCACTGAAACCAGTCCCTGAGGACCATTGAAGCGGGCCGGCCAGGCACCGCTAGGCTTCTTGATGCATGTATTGGTGCAATCACATTTATAATGTGCGTCGAGGCTCGTACGTAGCGGAAGGCGCTGGGTCCCTCGCCACTTCTCTCGCGTATAGACAGACCATGGCCGCTTTCATTTTTTTTGACAGACATGGCTCGTTTCGTAGATGGACAGACGCTTGTAGGTGGATAAGGCTGAGGGGAAATGATTAGACTAACCCTCGGAAGGATGTTCGAAGCCACAGTCGGTAATTGCTCGTACGAGCTCGTCCTTGAGCAGGAAGTCGCGGAAACCGGTAGAATGGATGCCGACATAGCTGCCCTTCTTGTCGCCAGCAGCATCACCAGCAGCGAGACCGCCCTTGGCCGCAGCCGCACCGCCGTTAGCGGGCGCCTCGGTGGGCTGGATCTCCTCGTCGGAGTAGTCAATGAGATCCTCCTCGTGAGACATGATGGATTACGTGTTGGTAACTGAAGGTTGGGTGTAGGGTAGAGTTGATGGTTTGCGCGTGTCGCAAAGCAAGGCTGATGAAGAACAAAGCCGGGTGGGATAATGTGCCGGCAAGCTTAGTATTATACGAAGGAACAACGAGAACAAGGAGCTCGGGTAATTGTTTCAAGGGTTGACAGCCACGCGAGGTCGACGTCGAGGGCGATTGTCGGTGAGGTTGGATGGTGGTGACGGTGGAGAAGAGCGGTCGCTGGGCGCTCATGTTAGGTAAAAAGCTTGGGACACCTGGCTGGGCGCGCCACTAGGCCGCAAACGGACGGCTCAGAAATCATAATCCAGCAAACCTTTTGTCTTTCATTGTTGGCCAATGAGATAAAAATTGAGCACGCGCACGTGGGCATACAAACATATGAAATACGAGTAAAAGAACGGTCCGAGTCACTGCATCGTCTGCAAGCAGCCAACACATCCGCCGTACTTTGCTTGTCAGACAATCAAGATAGCATCATGAGCAAGGTCAAAGCACCAAAGGCAAAAGGCATTCCGAACAAGCACCTGCACGCACGTTCATCTTTCCTCTACCAAGCCGCCACGTACTTGACTTTGCAAACGGCCGAGGCAACTGATACACCACAAGGCAAACAGCCAGCACCCAAGTCGCCAAACCGCTTCTCACTTGCACTCTCACTCAGCTCCGACCTCCAGCAAGTCTCGCGAAAAGGCCAACTACGTCTCGCCGTCTCCCTAAAGCGGACGCTGTGTAAAAGCTGCAACAGTGTCCTTGTTCCCGGGCGCACTGCAACTCACAGGATTGAAAATGCAAGTAAAGGTGGCAAGAAACCCTGGGCTGATGTGCTGGTTGTCATGTGCGGTGTGTGCGCCGGCGAGAAACGGTTTCCAGTCGGTGCGGCGCCGAAGTTGAAGAAGGGGAAGAGGGAAACGGCGAGTGCGGTAGAGACGCCGATGACTGGGGAGGATACGCCAGTGCTTACGGGGACGGAATGAGTGCGGGTTGCCGTTTGCAATGACGGATTTATTTCACCTCAGCATGATTTCGCTGTTTTGACACTGCCTCCTGTCAGAAGCCTTGCTCTGAACGCGACTCCCGTTCTATTACTCGACTCGGATCTTTTGTGTCGCCTATAGAGTTCAAGATCATCTGACCAGGAGCATATTACGACAAAATTGTTTAAGTCACGATGTGGACATGGCGGCGAATGTCCAATTCAGAATCGATAGAGTAAGCCATGACCATGGTGCGTCATCTCGAAGTCATGAGCTTTTTGAGGAAGATACCCGATACGGTACATGGTGGACTGCCCATTGGTACAAGCGTACGGGAATTATGCAACAATCAGCAACATCAAGATACCGAGTACTAACAGTACTCCACAGCCTTGGTTCAAATCCCAAAATACAGCTACATATCAAGACAGTCAATGGAATCATATTATCACAAGTACCCAGTAATCTAACGAAGGAACTAAGCTTCGTCTGGGATATCTATTTTTTATTTTCGCCTCTCAGACCGTCTCGATATACCTCCGGACTTCCCAGTCGGTCACTGCTTCGTCCCACAGTCTAATCTCGTGCTGTCTTGTGCCGCCAAAGTGGTCGACAAACTGATCTCCAAACACTTCCCTAGCGACACTTTCCTTGCGCATAAAGCGCTCTGTCGCCTCCTTCAAGCTCTTTGCTAGTCTCTCACCCTTGTCAGACTCACTGCCGACATCCTCGCCCTTTCCGAGGGGCGGTATGCTGATTTCCATCTTCTTCTCGATACCTCGCCAGCCAAGTGCCAAAATGGCGGCAAGCACAAAGTGAGGGTTCGTGTCTGCACCAGGTACGCGGACTTCGAACCGAGTGGCTTTCGGGGAAGAGGTAGGGGGTGAAATAAGGCGGATAGAGGCGGCGCGATGCTCGAGTCCCCATGATACAGTGACAGGTGCCCAGAAATTCTCAACTAGCCTCTTGTAACTGTTGACATTGGGTGCGAGGATGGGCATAATGTCTGGAAGACCGTCGATTAGGCCTGCAAGGAAATGTCGACCCAGGTCTGATAGATATCGGATGTCTGAGTAGGGCGCGTTCTTGTCCTCTTCTTCGCGGTAGAACAAGTTCTTGCCATCGGCGTCTACAATCGACACGTGCATGTGCCCGCTGTTACCCGGAAGACCTTCGCGCGGTTTTGCCATGAAGCATGGTGTTATTCCGTACTTGGATCCGAGAGATTTGACAACAAGTTTGAAAAGGGAAGCCTTGTCTGCCATTCTCTCGATTGAGCCAAACTCAAGGGCCTGTGGTGTATTAGTTATGAATTCCTTGTTCCACAGCGTAGTAGGTATCGCTTACAGCTTCGAAGACTCCAGGACCAGACTCGGTATGCCATCCCTCGATGCCACAGTCGAATTCGGCGCAGGTATTGAAAATACTATAGTAGTAGTCCTGGTTGTGGACCGGTCGAGTGATGCTGTATCCGAACATGCCTTCTGTAAGGCTTGGCAGGGCGTCGACTGGATTGTTGCGCAAGAAGGAAGCCGTACTCGAAGTGTTCTTTTCCGATCCATCGTGGCTTTGAGGTGCGCGGAATTGGTAGAATTCGTATTCGGCTGGACAATACACATCAGCTTCATTAAAGACGCGCAGTATCCGATCTCCCGCCGGCATGCGACTCACCTCCAGCCATGGCGCCATAGCCTTTGTCCCTGAGCTTGTCGACGGTACGTTTTAACAGGCTTCTTGGGCATGCGCTCAGAGTGCCTTTGGTGTCGGGATCGTGGAAACTAATGAGGAAGAAGGGTACATTGTTCTCCCACGGTATTCTTCGGAAAGATGTGAGATCCGGTATGGCGATCAGATCACGGTAGCCGTTCTCCTTGTTGGATATGGCCAGTTCTTTAAAGTATGTCTGGTCGTGCATGTCCCAGCCGAAAATGACACTGCAGAAGCCGAAGCCGTCGTTGGCAATGCTGAGGAACTTCTTCTTGGCCATGAGCTTTCCACGTAGAATTCCATCGACGTCGATACCCGCGACTTTGACTGACAAGTCATCTTTGAGAAGCTCGGGCAACTGCTCGGCCGTCAGGTTAGAGGGGTCGAAGTCGGCGGGCATGATGTCGAGGGGCGAGACAGAGAGGACCAGGTGTTGAGAGTCGGTGTGAGTGAGACGGGAGAGTTGACGGACGGCCAGCAGAAGAAAATACGAGCGCCGGCGCAATCAGGTTTTCAAGCAGGCACGCGACGAGGGACAGCTTGACGCAGCGAAAGGCGGTCCGGATGCGATAGAGCTTGGACCAATGAGGGGTGATGATGGGATGCGGGCTGGCGACATCATCGATTCGGCGTGCAGACGCGCAACTACTATATATTGCATTTTCCGCCCCTCTGCTATCTTCCACCCTCCTGCACGACATCCCTATCCAATACCCAATGCGACAAAGATAGCTCCCCATGCGACTCCCGTGATAAGCCGCGAGACGCCAGACCTACCGCACAGGGCTGCGCGTCACGTCCGAATGGCGGGGCAACCCACCCTCAAGCTACGTAGAATGGCCGTCCGGAACATGGGTGCAAGTATGCTCGAGCCATTCAAGCAAGGCTGCCCTAGTGAAGCCGTCGACCGCTCCAACAAAAGCCCGCCCAGCCGTGACAGCAGCAAACGTGCTCTAATAGTCCTTATCGTCGACTATCAATGCCCTGGGCCGATTCTCGGACCCGTGACTATCTGAATGACCGGTTCACTGCCCGTGATTACCCGCCCATCGCCTCCCCTCCCTCGTCTCCTTGGGGCCGCTGACACTCTCATACGCCAGTACATACTCCAACCTCCAACTCAAAGGTAAGTGCGGAGTCGTCGTCCCTGTTGCCCGACGGCTGGCATACTTTCCCCATTCACGATGCAGTGTGCTGTTCGCATGACGCTTTGTCTAGTTTATATTAGTCATATTTCGCAGCTTGACACAAAACTTTGCCTTGCCCACATCAACCATTGACACCATTGCAGCCTCTTTGCTACACATAGTACCTGAGTAAGCGTCGAGTTGAGAAATTCAACATGGGCCGTCTGGAGAACAAGAACTGCATCATTACTGGAGGAGCTGGGTAAGCAAACATCTTCTATTCGCATATGCCACCACCCCCATCAATATCCTCAATTCTTCCCTTATATCAGCTTGATGGCGCTGCCGAGTGCGATTTGTCTTGCTTGTTTTGCTTGCTGGATGACACATGACATTCATTGCCATGTAATGGTGCATAGTCACAGCGCATACATCAGCCCCACGTCCAAAACCGCATACTGACCATTTGCAGTGGAATTGGTCTCGAGACTGGTATTCTTTTTGCCCGGGAAGGCGCCAATGTCCTTCTCTCTGATATTTCTGGCCCGGCCTTGGAAAAGGCTGCTGCCAAGCTGAAAGAGGTGGTTCCAGAAGCCAAGAAAGTTGAGACCAAGGTCACCGATGTATCCAAAGAAGCCGATGTCCAGGCTATGATTGAGCACGTGGATTCATGGGGCGGTGTAGATGTCCTGTTCAACAACGCAGGCATTATGCACGCCAACGACGACGATGCTGTCAACACGCCTGAGAAGATCTGGGACTTGACCCAAGCCATCAACGTAAAGGGTGTATGGTTTGGTTGCAAGCACGCAGTCAACAGCTTCAGAAAGCACGGCAAGAAGAAGACGAGCGTCATCAACACCGCCAGTGTGGTTGCATTGGTGGGTAGTGCAACACCACAGCTCGCATACACAGCAAGCAAGGGCGCGGTTTTGGCCATGACCAGGGAACTAGCAATGGTCCACGCACGTGAGGGCTTCAGATTCAATTCGCTGTGCCCAGCACCATTGAAGTAAGCTTCTCCATGTGCCATGTTGGGTCTTTGAAATGCTAACCAATGCAGCACACCTCTCCTTCAAGACTGGCTTGGTGACGACAAAGAGAAGCGTCACCGTCGCGAAGTTCACTTCCCCACAGGCCGTTTTGGCGAGGCCGTTGAGCAGGCCCAAGGTGTCCTATTCCTTGCCAGCGACGAGAGCAGCTTCGTCAACGGAACTGACTTTGTCATTGACGGTGGCATGACCAAGTGCTACACTACGCCTACTGGGCCTCCCCTGGATGCGCCCAAGAACAACGCAAAATAAGTGCGGATTGGGCGTTGTGAATGAAAAGCGACAGTTAGGCTGCGAGGAAGTACATAGGCAGTCATGTATAGCAATGATGAATAACGGATGAATGATACCACCATATATATCAAGCGTTGATCCAAGTTTTGTATTGATTGAAATGACGTGTGAAGTCATGGTTTAGAGTCGCTTGCAGATGACCACGCGTTTTAGCGCCATTCCCGAGCTTTGTGTCAGGGTCCAACGTTGCATTTTCCTGAAGCGACATACGCGACTTTTGGCCGCATGCGCGCCATCCTGCCAGCATGGATCGTATTACCGCACGCGCTGACAACGACTTCAATGTTGTTTTGTATGGCACGCTCTGGATAGCTGCCCTTTCTTTCATCTGGCTCACGTGCCGTGCGGATCCAGAAGAGCCCGTCGAATACACCGTCGAAACACCCCAGGAAGCCGAGAAGGGATGGAAGGGCAAAGTGCTTGATGAGCCTGGATTGAAGGTACAGAAAATCAGCTCAAAATTTACAGATGCAAACTGACTTGTTTTAGGTTTCTGGCTCTTCACTAATCCAATGCTACGCCCCCGCAACTGGTGAAGCCCTCGGGCGCATCAACCCCTCCACCGCAGACGGTATCGACCGTGCAATCGCCAAAGCCAAAGACGCCCAGGTGAAATGGGCACAGACAAGCTTTCGCCAGCGCCGCAAGGTGCTGCGTACAATGCTCCAGTTTATCCTCGAAAATCAAGAGGTCATTGCAAGGGTTGCCTGCCTCGACTCTGGCAAGACTATGGTGGATGCTAGTTTGGGTGAGATACTCGTGACTGTGGAGAAGCTGAGGTGGACAATTAAGCACGGAGAAAAGAGCCTGAAGTCTGAGAAGAGGGACACAAACTTCCTCATGATGTACAAGTGGAATGAAGTTGTCTACGAACCGCTGGGCGTAGTTGCGGCCTGCGTGAGCTGGAAGTGAGTATTGCATAATCGTTAACAGCGAAGCATTTCAGCTAACATGGTTCTAGCTACCCTTTTCACAACCTCATCAGCCCCGTCATAGCCTCCATTTTCGCCGGCAACGCCATCATCGTTAAAGGCTCTGAAGCTACTGCCTGGTCGTCCTCATACTTCGCTTCTATTGCTACCCGTGCTTTGGAAGCGTGTGGTCACTCGCCTGATATTGTGCAATCCGTTGTCTGCTGGCCTGACGTCGCTGACCACCTCACCTCGCATCCATCAATCTCGCATATTACATTCATTGGCTCACGCCCAGTGGCACATCACGTCTGTGCCTCGGCCGCAAAGGCACTAACACCAGTGTGTGTCGAACTCGGAGGAAAGGACCCGGCCATTGTTCTCGACGATATATCAAATAGCGATTTTAAGCGCATCGCTAGCATTCTCATGCGCGGTACCTTTCAGTCTGCAGGCCAGAACTGCATCGGAATCGAGCGTGTCATTGCACTTCCAAAAGTTTACAATCGCCTCATCGAGTACCTCACGCCAAAGATCCGTGCCCTACGTCCGGGGTCCATATTGAACACTTCATCGGACGTGCCGATTGATATTGGGGCTTCCATCTCCGATGCAGGCTACTCCAAGCTTGAAGGCCTTATTCAAGACGCTGTCAGCAATGGTGCTCGTGTCCTGGCAGGCGGAAAGCGTTACGCTCACCCCGACTTCCCCAAAGGTCATTACTTCAGTCCTACCTTCATCGTCGACGTCACACCCAACATGAAAATCGCCCAGACGGAGCTCTTTGCACCAGTCTTCCTACTCATGCGCGCCAAATCCGTCACAGACGCCATTTCCATTGCAAACAGCACCTCATACGCCCTCGGTTCCTCGGTATTTGGCTCTTCCAATCGCGACCTCGAGCTCATCGTGCGCTCCTTGCACGCCGGCATGGTCGCCGTTAACGACTTTGCCGTCTACTACATGGTGCAGATGCCGTTTGGCGGCACAAAGGGTAGTGGCTATGGTCGTTTCGCAGGAAAAGAAGGGCTGAGGAGTCTGTGCAATCAGAAGAGTATTACGAGGGATCGCTGGGCGTGGGCGGGGATCAAGACGGGCATTCCATCTCCGATGGACATTCCACTGCAGGGTGAGGGTGCGGGGGTCAAGGCGTGGAATATGGCACAGGGAATTGTGTGGTTGGGGTATGGAAACTTGAGGGGTAAGGTTAGAGGGTTGAAGGGGGTTCTGGGGATGTAGAAGGGAGTTGCTTCTCATTGACAATGCCATGATGTCTACCTGAGATATTTCAACAAGTAAACCTAATTTCCGGCTCTTGAAGGTAGTAGGGATTTGGTGTCGCGGGGCTGGCAGGGTCGGTCCGGCCCTGGGCTTGTTAGACTACAACGTCAGGTACAGGGTGATGAGGAGAGAGGGCTGAGTGTATTATGTCCAGGGTTGTGTAATGAGGAATAAGGCCCTTGAGTTCCTACTTTTCAAATAAAGCAAACCAAGCTGGTGACCTGACGGGCGGGCTACGGCTGTGGTTGCCATTGGATGCCAAGCCATTAACCACTTTACGCGTCGACGCGTCTGCCCAGTGCACGCTGCGCCAACTTTTACATTCCCACCAACACTTTCACAAACCACAATCACCCAATGGCACTTTTAGTAGACAAGCATCGGCCGCGTAACCTTGAAGCGCTCAGTTATCATCCTGAGCTTTCAGATCGCCTGCGAGCTCTAGTAAGGAATCCAAGGAGAGCACTTCGCATATGGGCTGTGCCTAACGCATTACACTATAGGCACAAAGCGGCGACTTTCCCCATCTCCTCGTATACGGCCCTTCTGGAGCAGGTAAGAAGACGCGTATCGTCGCAACCCTCAAAGAACTCTATGGCCCCGGTGTTGAAAAGATCAAAATCGATGCACGTGTCTTCCAGACTACCACGAACCGCAAGCTCGAATTCAACATTGTCGCTTCCGTATACCACCTCGAAATTACGCCATCAGATGTTGGAAACTATGACAGAGTAGTGGTGCAAGATCTGCTCAAGGAGGTTGCGCAGACACAGCAGGTCGACTTAGGTGCAAAGCAACGCTTCAAGGTTGTCGTCATCAACGAGGCCGACCATCTGACCAGAGATGCCCAAGCAGCATTAAGGCGAACCATGGAAAAATACAGCCCTAACTTGCGATTGATCCTGTTGGCAAATTCGACGAGCAACATCATTGCCCCCATCAGAAGTAGAACGCTGCTTGTCAGAGTTGCGGCGCCTACCGAGGCTGAGATCTGCGATGTGCTAAGCAAAGTGGGAAAGAAGGAGGGATGGAAGGATGTTGAAAGTTTACATCAGAGGATAGCGAAAGACAGCGGACGTAACCTTCGAAAGGCACTTTTGATGTTCGAAGCAGTGCATGCCCAAAAGTACGTCCTTGTTACCTCTTTACACACCCAATAGCTGCATCTAACACCGGAATAGTGAGAAGATTACAGATCAGACACATATCCCACCTCCCGACTGGGAAGCGCTCATCGAGCAGATTGCCCGCCAAATCGTTGAAGAGCGTTCTCCCCAACGGCTCCTTCAGGTTCGCGCTTCCCTTTACGATCTTCTATCGCACTGCATCGACCCAACGACTATCATCAAAACCCTTACCTGGAAACTCATACCAAAGACGGATGATGCACTGAAGCCAGAGGTCATCAAATGGGCGGCCTTCTATGAGCACAGGTGTAAAACGGGTGCTAAGCATATATTCCACCTTGAGGCGTTTGTTGCCAAGTATATGAGGCTATACGAGAGGTATGTAAAGATTGGGGGAAGCATTTGCAATTCACATATGAAACTAACAATCACCGCAGCTATTCCATGGGCTTGGACTTCGATTCCGCATAATAGAGGGGGAAATATCGCCGGGTACCATTATCAAAATAAGTAGAATAAGAATCAGGCATAGGCAAACTTAGCGTGAGGTGTTCTGGCGTTGTTGAGCGCGTTTCCCGTACCGACGTCTGGTGGTTACGTCATAAGCTATTATCGAACCTACCCAAATAACCTCGAGCTCTCCGAGCTTCAACTACACTACATACCACACATACCTTCTGAACCAACTAACATACTTGTGCCTTCTCATATCTACTCAACAATATCCCATTCATCATGTCAGACAAACTCATGGACACTGAAGTTGGCGGCGAGCAAACCCAATACGAAGGCATCCACACCTATGTCGAACCACACGACAAGAAGTACGGCCAATTAAGCAGTATGTTGCCCCTCTATCTTCCATAATGCACCTCACTAATCCTTATCCCCTTCCCACAGACTCTTCAGAAGGCACATCAGTCCACGCAAAGACCGCGGATCCTGGCGCCCCAAACACGCATGGTATCACGCCTGCAGATAAGATCCGCTACGGCCAAAGCATTCAGGAGGGTGGCATGGGCGGCAAGACGACATCGTCAAGCGGGCATGCAAAGGCAGACACGGGATTTGGAGGTACGAAAGCGCTAGCCGATGATGAGGGCGCAGCGAAGCAGAGGCGGGAGCAGGGATATGGGGGAAGTAAAGATATGGATCGGACCATTGGTGCATAGGTTTAGCTAAAGTACAACTGGGATACGTATATGTACTTGTACAATAATGATGTAAAACGTGTCTAGTCTAAGATGTATTTCCTTCTCGTGTGTATTTCCAAACGCCAACGCTATGCGACAAAAATCCCCGGGAATAATCGTACATGTAGCGTAAACAGATGAGGAGGGATATCTGAGCAGAGATGTAACAGAAAAGCGGAAGTGTTCAAACAAGTCCTCCGAAGAGTTGGGTAGAGAAAAAAAGGGAAAAAAGCCCATATCAAAATCTCTTCGCGTCATCTCCTCTGGCATCACCCTTTGCCATCTTCCGTGCCATTGCCCTCTCTCTTTCTAGGACACTGGTAAACGTGTCCATTCGCTTTGGCATACCAGTTAGATCCGCTCCTGTAGGCATAATACTGTCTCCCCTACTGACACCATTCCTGCTGCCTCTACCCCAAGCCCCCAGACCCCATCCTCCTCCTGCAGCTACTACTGGTCTCGTCGGCTCCCGAGTAACGAGCGCACCAGGGCCATGTCCGTACATGCTCACTCTCTGGACTTTGCGCAGGCGAAGCAAGCCGTAAACTGCGACGAGAGCGCCGAACACGGAGCACCAAGCACTGATGCCATAGAAACCGTAGTCCGATTCTTCAATAAAGTTCTTGAGATTCATGCCGTAGAGGGCTGCGACAAAGGTACCAGCTGTGATTGCGAGGGTGAGAATGGAGAATTTGAGGTCGAGAAGCATAAGCGAGTTGCGGTTGGCGTCTAGAATGGCTTTGACACTGTATAATACTGTCAGTAACGCTATGAAGAAATTGGGTGAAGAGGGGAAGGTTGCATACATTTCCTCTGTGTTCCTGATGCTCGATACCAAGTTCTCGGCTGCCTGTACAATTTCATCGGCGACCTTATGGTACGATTCCAGGAGCATCTCGACTTCGGTGTGATCGTCGTCTTGTCGTACCTTGCCCTCTGCCTTTTCAGTCAAGTACATGGCGCTGAGATCATCGTCTGCTTCGAGTAATTCTTCCAGTGCGTTCCTAACCAATCGTGCTTTTTGCTCAAAACTGCCCAGCTTCTTGCTGTAAATCAGCAGATATCTGAGCTTGTCTCGGTCAATGTCTTCCTCAAGTTCTCGGAGGACTCTCACAACTGGTTCGCTGACCCCTTCGAACTCCTTTTCCAAGCTTAAGGTTACGCTGATCAGGACGGCTTCTAGTGCGCGAAACTCATATGGAAGGGTGCCGTTGAGGGTCGATTCTTTTTGACGGAGCCGTAGGTCGAGATCGTACATGAAGACTGACTGCGATTTCGAATCTGTAGTGCCGTATGCGTCAAATACGAGGACTCGATTGTGCTTCAGTAATACGCGGAGATTGAGGAGGTTTATGAGAATCGCAGATGGTCGGACTAGAATATGTGGGAGGAGCGAGGAGTCGATTTTGCGAAGGTCGCGCGGGAGAAGACCATACTATTACGGGCTGTCAGCTATGGTGTGTCGATGTGTCATACGCCATATGTACCTTTGCGATCAGTTCGCTCTTCTTAAATTCTCCGCTGACCAGCGTGACGTTGCCGTGCTCGTCCAATTCCGTACAGCGCATCTTTAGCTCGTTGGTCGGCCGCATTATACGTCCCAGACTACTTCCGAATCCTGAAGAACTAGAGGACGAGTCGTCTGGTGGTGGGGGCGGCGGTTGCAACTGCGCCAGCTTTCGCATTTTTGCACTATTAAAAATGTTCCATCCATTGTTGGCACGAGTTGTGGAAAAAGACCGGTAGGTAAAGCAATCGACATGCTGCAACGAGGTGGGCGGGGTGTGTCGGAGAACAAGCAAACGGTCTTGAGGTGGAGAGGATGCTTTGTGTTCGATCAGGCACCTAGAGGAAACAAATCTTTTTTCGCTAGAAAAGTCTTCCTTCTGCAAGTGACTTGTAACTCTTCCAAACGAACATTTCCCCGGGCTCCTGCCTATCTGACTGCCGATAGCATAACCGCAACATTGCCGAGTGGTGTGGGCGCATTGCGCAATAGGTGATGCGAAGACATTATTGACCTGAGCTCGCAGGAAGCTCAAAACCGACGGCGATGGGGCGGCAACTCTCTGTATCAGAGTTGTCTTCATAACTTTCCGGTGGAGTCAATATGTATGCGGAATCGATCCATACGGTCGTTGATCAAATCTTTTGCTTGAGCCTTGCCTGCACGTCATAGCGTTTCCGCGCTCCTGGAAAATCATTTGGCGCTAGTGACGTCACGTGCACAATCGTATCTGCACATGTGTGTATCCCGGGTCGTGGGAACCCAAACTCATACATGCCGTTCTTGACTTTTGGATGACTTAAATAATAGAATGCCTTGTCAGCTGTACAACGCGCTAATTCGAACGCACCACATCACTTCACGCAAGAAAGTTGCCAAACTCAAAGCGGCAGCGTCGAATTGCAATGTGTACGCTTTACTGAGGAGTGGCAGATGCCCTGGCATCATGTATTGCCAAGGCGCAGAGACTGGCGTGAGAGACTGGGTTGCGAATGTCCAGAGATTGCGCTACAAAGATTTTCAACTAGTCAAGAAGCCTGCTGAAAAAGAAACTGGCGGAAAGGATACAGAGAGTGGCATCATGTACGGGAAGCTAGAGGAGGTGGACAGTGTAAAGGATTTTGGAGCAAAGATGGAGAGTTTAGGTATATGGGAATGGTGGAGGAAAGGGATGGGCTATGTGGGAAACGACTGATTTCACACTTGTCATTCAACACGTATGTGTGATGTGTTGCTCGTCATTGTCTTGCTGTATTTGTTTCTAGCAAACCCTCTCCTGATACTACTATACGCGTTTAGATATCTGACCAACATCCTCCTCGTTCTCCAACACAACCGTCATTCCTCTCGCCATCTTGTTGGCTTCCCGAGCAGACCCTGCTCTCCACTCCCCACTATGCCAACCCTCCATCTCCGTGACAAGAGGTATGATAGCCGAGCCTTTCCATGCCACTACCCCTTTCCTCCAGCTCTGCAGCAAAGTAGCAACAAGAAAGGCAATTCCCATCGCCACCTAAACAATGGGCAAGATGATCCACCCCCAATTGACATACACATACTGTTCGAATGTGATTGCCTCGCCTGCTAATTCCATACCGGTTGAACTCTGACCAAGAGCATACGTAATGCTATCACTCATGCTTTCCATAATCTGCGTGAAGTCTGTAACGTTGTTCAGCACTAGGCCGAAAAGGTCGGCCTTTGAAGAGGAAAACACCATGTTGAGGAATTCCATAAGTTTAGTGTTGTCGGTTGGAAGAACGCTGAAGCTTTTGTTCCCGGGAAACGTTTCGCTTTCGTTGGAAACGTTAAAGGTAACCCAGTGATTTGAATCGAAAGGGTTGACAACACCGATGAGCTCGTAGTCTGTGGCGATGCCAGGATGAAAGGTACCATTTGAAAAGGTAGTGTTTTGAACAAGGCGAGCAACCCAGCGCATGCTACACTCGGTAATGTCCGGCCTTTCTTCGCTAAATAGCGCCGACATTTTTGCGGCGGCGAATTCCGATAAGGTGCTATTGAGTAGTTCGCCAAGGTGGCTGGTCGTTTGTGGTGGATTTGTGGTGCTGTTGAATTCAGTCGAACGGGTATCGCCGGATGAGGTGGATGAATAAGATGAAATGAAGAAGTCAGACGGCGTTGTATAGTTGCAGCTTTTAGAGCCTCGCGAGAATTCACAATTGATTCTGTTGCTTGATGTAACGTTTCTGCACTCGCTCGTCACAGCCACAGTTGTGAAATCCTCCCACTGACAGTTACCAGTCTGGCATTGGACTGGGATAGGTGCGCTGAGATTGTATAGACCATTGAGAATGGCGCCTTGCATTTTAGGATCCATTGTTCTTTCTAAATTTGAAATTAACAAATAGTCTTGGGTTTGATGGTCTACTGCCGGTATCTTACGAGATGCCTGTGTCAAACCATAGCCTGCGCCAGTGTCATAAATTTAATTTCTGTAAAAGGTAGCTCTGGATCTCTAGGGGTACTCTCTTGAAGGATACGAAAGTAGCTGTTAAGACGGTGGACCCATGGTAAGAGATACAATGGTGATGAGGGCACCCCACGTAGCCAGTTTGGTTTTGAAATGAAGGGTGAAAGTAAGTGTCAGCGAGCCCCATGGCCCACGACTGGCTTCATCGAGGATCTGATACTCATGTAAAGGCCGCAGTGAGCTTACTAGATGTATCCATTTGAGCTGGCTGATGCATGATGCAACTGGGACTATGAGTGCAGTCCTGGAAAGGGTCGAGAGCAGGGCAACCAGTGTGTTGAGCGTGATGTTGTGATAGAAGTGCCAACTGGATAGTGATTTTCCTTGATACTTCCTTAGAATAACGATGACTGCAATAACACATGCGATACTGAAAATTGCAGCAATAAAATCCCAACACCAGTCTCTTAGGTTTAGCTTTCTGAAATAGCTCAGTTGTGTTCGCTATATTTTTCAGTAGTCTGCTCTTTTGCAGGCGCGGGGTTTAGCAACGCCTCTGCGCTCGCATCGTATTTTGAGGCATCGTGTGTCTTTTCCTGCCCGGAAGTACTTTGAAGTGGCGAGATCGTTCTTGGTGATGCACTTGGTTGGAGGGACTCGTCGTGGTATGGAGGCCTATCATAGCCGTTTGAAGATGTCATTTTGGCAAAGATGGTTGTGAAGAACAACAACAGCCTGCTGCTCCTGAATGATTCAACGACTTGTAGGGGGCTGAGAGCGATATTATACGCAACATAGCCCCGTGTGTAAGTGCGAATGCGATGGGGGCCAAAAGTCAGCTGTGTACTACCATAGGTCAAGGGTTTGTTAGGCATCCACACTACGATCGATCAGGTCCCTGAAGCTAACATCGCTGCATCTTGGAACGATCCGTACTATAGATAGTAAGACTAGATTTTGTGGCCTTCGAAAATGACGATAGGGTCACAAGAGCGATTAGCTATGAGCATTCTGCTTTTTTGCTCCAATTTCTTCTTCATGTTGTTCTTTGTTCTTGCAACTTTTACGCAGCCTAGTCGTGTATACTAGTACGTAAAGTGTTTTGCATCTAAGCTTTTATTTCCGGGGAGATCGTCATGCTTAGCACTTCATCATCCCGAGACGGTGCCCCAAATTGATCTTTCGTGAAGCTTGAACACTTTTTACTCTTGATTTTTTACCGGAACCTCGATGGTAGATAAAAAGAGAAATTAGCTCCTCAGACTCGCTCTATGCGCAAGTAGGTTTCCCTTAAGGATAGAAGTGCGCCATCTCATGTATTATTTGGCTACGTGGCGGTGGGTGAAGAACCTGTCTTTTGTTTTAGAGGATGAAGACATGTTCTAGAAAATAGCAGTTATAAGTCCACACTTTTATAATGAAATAGTAAGATAATACAAGCTTGCGATCAGTTGGATGTCAAAATCATGTGTTGCACTCGCAACTGATATATTTACTTACTTTCTCAATCATCACAATTCTATTTTCACAGTCCGCTAACACGGCTCTAACCGACCCTAAGTAATGATTTTCAATCCTAATATAACGTGTTCCACGGGCGAGCGCCGCACACGGGCGAGCGCCGCACCCCACCAAACTTGCACACCTCTCCCATCTTATCATACAATGGCTCAACGCAGCGCTACTGTATTAGCTTTAAATGAATCAGATGTTCAGCTTGCTATCTCCTCAATCAATTCTAACCAGATCTAAAGTAATCGGAGTGCTGCTACTATCTACAGCGTGTCTGAACGAACAATCCGCCGCCGACGCGCTGGTGTCCCTGCGCGACGCGATTGCCAACCCAACTCAAAGAAGCTCACTAAGCTAGAAGAGGAGGTGATTGTTAGATACATACTTGATCTAGATCAGCGTAGATTCGCGCCTACGTACGCAGCCGTGCGTGTTATAGCTAATAGGCTGTTAGCTGCGCGCGGTAGAGAACGCGTCGGAGTCAACTAGCCGTCTACCTTTGTCAAACGTACAGACAGTCTTACAACACGTTTCAATCGAGCGTATAATAGGCAGAGAGCCCTATATAAAGATCTAGTCTTAATCAAGAGCTGGTTTAAGCTTATAGAGCAGACGAAGGCCAAGTATAGCATCTATGACGAGGACGTCTACAACTTCGACGAAGCTAGCTTTATAATAGGCAAGATCACTACTTAGCTTGTCGTTACAGCGTCAGAGAGAAGAAGCCGGCCAAAGGCTATCCAGCTAGGTGGTCGCGAGTGGGTAACGTTTATCGCTGCGATCAACGCAGCTGGCTGGTCTATCCCACCGTTTCTGATCTTTACTAGCAAGTATCACCTATCTGCCTAGTACGAGGAGGCAGAGATCCCACGCGACTGGGCGATCGCGGTCAGCGATAACGGCTGGACGACCAACAAGCTAGGAGTTGAGTGGCTAAAGCACTTTATCAAGCATACAGATAGCAAGGTTGTTAGGGCACGCCGGCTACTTATTCTTAACGGCTATAAGAGCCACCAGTTACTTGAGTTCTAAGAGCTCTGTAAGGAGAACAATATCTACACGCTTTGTATGCCGCCTCACTCGTCTCACCTACTCCAGCCTCTCGACGTTGGCTGCTTCTCGCCATTAAAGCGCGCGTACAGCCGTAAGGTGGAGAACCTGATACGCCATTAAATTAACTATATCACTAAGCTTAAGTTTCTGCCAGCGTTTAAGGTAGCGTTTAATCGATCCTTCACACCAGCCAATATCTACTCAGCTTTCCGAGGCGCAGGCCTTGTTCCTCTCTAGCTAGATGTTGTTCTTTTAAAGCTTGACGTACAGCTGCGTACGCCTAGTCCTCCAGCTGCTCTTATAGAAGCTCTCTGGCAGGCCTGTACGCCGGGCAACGTACGCGAGCTTGAAGCTCAATCAACGCTAATAAGCAATCGCGTTCGATAGCATAAAAGCTTATTACTAGCGTCAATTATTGCGGCGATTGGTCAGCTTAAGAAGGGGGTAGAGATAATAATGCTCTCAGCTAAGCTAATGCGCGAGCGGATCGCCAGCCTTAAGAGAGCTAATAAGGCAGCGTCAAAGCGTAGAGAGCGTAAAAGAAAGCGGATACAGAAGCAAGGAGTGCTTACAAAGGGAGCTGGCGAGGATATAACTGCTCAACGCGAGGCTGATGAGCAAATTGCTTATGAAGAGCGTTAGGGAGGAGAGCGATCAGGTGTCAGCCGCCAGGCTCTNGCGCGCTGTAGTAGGTGTAGAAAGACTGGCCATAACTCACGTACATGCAAAAAAGATAGTTACATAAGATATTAGTGTGAGTCGAGACAAACCTCTAAGGAGCTACCTAAGGGTTGACCTTCCTAGGCACCAATTTAGAGTATTGTGATAGGTAGGTGCTTCAGTAAGAAGCCAGAAACTTCGATCAAGTTCAAGTTCATATGTATAAAAATAAGGTTCTTTAAATAGCGATGCATTTTAAACTCACTCCTAAAATCGACAAACATAGCTCCAAACGCCAACCGGCTTTTCACACTTGATCTGTCTAATATGGGGCAGCAGGCGCAACGTTCTGAACAGCGAAGCCAAAAAAAATCAACACAACAAAAGACAAGAAAAATGTTGCCAATTTGCCATCCCGCCCAATCACTTCAATGTATTGTCCAACATCTTACACTCTGAGCATCTCCATCATAAGTCTCAACGCAAAGTTATCGTCGCCAAACTTCTTCTCCAAACGACCAACCTCATTGTCAAGCTTAGTGTGAAGCTCACGGAGCACCTCAAGGGTGTACTCCAGACTCTGTGTCTTCTTCATGGTATCGAGGATCTCACGCTTAGCCTCCTTCGTAAGCTTACCCTCGATGCGCCTCTTCATCAGCAGCGACTGGAGCTGCATCTGCTCACCGGCGAGCGAGGGATCGGCCTCAAGGGCGCGGATGCAGTGAACAAGTGTGAAGGAGTACTTACCCTCGTCAAGGTCCTCGGCGAAGCCCTTTTGCTGCGCGTACTCCGCAGACATGAGGTTCTGGTAGTCGTTGCGGATCTGGAAGAAGCTGCCGATGAGGCAGCCGAGGGGGTTGAGCTCAGAGTCGGATATTTGGCCGTTGAGCGGTGACTCGGCAGTCATGAGGCGGTTTAGCATGCGGAAGAGGCCGCCGGTCTTCATGTCGACCATCCTGAGGTACTCGCCGAAGGTTGGGCAGATGATGTTGTGGGTCCAGTAGAGTTCGTAGCTCTGGCCGATGTAGAGCTCGTTGATTTCCTCATTGAAGATGCGGAGGCACTCTGGGTTGCTGAGGCCGCCGGCGAGAGCGATGGCATGTGTGATTTGGTAGGTTGTGCTGTTGATGGTTTGCGAGGCGCCATAGACGTTGTGAGTTGAGGGCTTGCCGCGGCGGAAGGGGGAGTTGTCCTCGAGATCGTCAAGCCTAGGGCGGGGTTAGAAGAGAGTTCATTTTAGGATGTTAGAATAAGGGAACTAACATGAGGGATGCAGTGTGAAGCATGTTGATGATCTCCTTAATCTTTTGAGTGGCTTTGGCAGGGGTTTTGAGCCATTTGTTGATGGAGTCAATGGTTCGGTCACGGAATCCATTTGAGGGCATGGAGGTGATATAGGCATAGGGTTGAAGAATGACCTGAGATGCATTATTAGCTACAGTCTTTGTGGAGGCTTCAATTTTCTGATAAGATGTTATAGAAAACTTACATCAGCGGTCAAGTTAGGGAGGTCGGTGCTAAGAGCTAGCGACACTAACTCGTTCAGTTGGAGTGAATCCACGCCAACTCTCGAGATAGTGGGCTTCTTGACACAATTGGTGCCGTTCATTCCGTTAGTTCCATTCAAGCTATGCCTTTTCCTCTTTTCGCCCCTTTTCTCGCCCTGTGTTGAACCCTTCTTCCAGAGGTGGTCCATGGAGCCATCGGCTGGTGGGAAAGTTGTTGGGTACTTGGCTACACCATACTTCGCTCGCAGCATCTGGAGCTCATTCCACCTAGCCTTCAGGTTGTATCGTGGGCACTGAGCACTCCAAACAACATCACCGGAAAGGATGTACTGCATGGCGTCGATGTATCGCTTGGTATCGTCCGAGAGGTCAGATCGCGTCTTGGTGTCCTTGACGATTTGGGCAAATTTGGCCATCTCTTGTCGGATACGCGCCTTGAGAAGCTCTCTGCCTTCTGCTTCGTCACATCCATGCTCCTTCATGATAATGTAGACTGCATTTTGGATGTTGGTATCATTATTCTTCTTCTCGAAGGAGAACAGATCGTTGACGAGCGAAGCAGCAGACAGGGCCGGGACGAGAAACTCGGTGCACAGTGCCTGCTCCTCAGGGGGGATGGTGATGGCGCATCCGAAGGTGACCAGGCCATACCAGAGCATGTATCTGGCATCGTGACTTCTGTAGGAGATGTACTCATCAACAGTCTGGAAGTTGGTCAATTCCTCTCGCCTGGCAGAGTGTTTAATTCCAGCAGACCAGCTCTTGGCGACGACCACAGCCCTCTCAGGGTCAATTGCCATCATCTCGCGCACGATCTGAGCAGCGATGATACGCTTGCCAGAGGCAACTCGCTCGTCGATGCCGACAATCTTGGCTCCCTGCTCCAAGCTCTCCTCCATGTCGCTCAAGTTGGCATCCTCGATCTCCTCGTCTATGACATCGTTGTGGATGAAGCCAAACTCGAGAGCATAACTGGTAATCTCCATTCGCTCGGGAATGCAGTTGGGCATAGCAACAGTGATGAAGCTGAACTGCGGGCCAAGGCCACCTCTGAATGGCCTCTCGAGAGGTCCAACTAAGCGGCGCCAGTCTTCTTGACACCTGAATGCACCAACATCCTCAAGGTCGGCAGCATGATGGCGCCTGAGATCGATTCCTTCGCAGAGGTTTTCCGGGTCGTAGATGTTTCTGTCGAGGAGGACGGAGTAGGTTTGGTCGTATGAAGGGGCCATTTTGTCTTTTAAATTCGAACGACTGTTGTGTTACCAGCTAACAGTTGAGGCCTGTAGGTGGAGATGGGAGAGGTGGAGGAGAGGCTGTAGTAGACCAAAGGATACACGCTCAACAAGATAAGGTTCACGACAATAATGAACGTGAGATCGCTTGTAAACTTTGATTCCGCTTGAAGAATGTTAGTGAACATAGGCATTGTTATTGATGAGCCACGATGATGGCTCATGAATGATGGTTCGATGGTAATGCGATATAAAATTTGGATGCCAACTAGTTCTATTAAATAGATATCCTTGTAAATGCTACACATAGTTATACAGCGCTTAGTGTGCAAGCATAGGCAGGTACTTGGTGGCGTGGGAGTGTGTTTCACAGCGATCAGCTACCGAAAGCGTAAATTCCGACCAGCGATAGCCCCAACAAGCCGTCGCACAGAGATCCACGCCAGACAGCAGGAGAGAATCGAAATTGGAAGCCGGTGAAATTCCGCTTCGCGTTGTGTGGGCCTAGACTGAGGCGGTCCTGAATGGGAAGTGGCCTAATTGGGCGAAAATCCCGATTTTGGTCAGCTTTGGGTACTTAACTACTGTATCCCAGAACAGTAGCTCACCATTGAGACGGTGAAGTGTCAATCAGACTAGGGCTATTAGCATTAATGGCATTTTTTCTGCCTCGTATACTACATCGCTGCGACTCACTTATAGGTTACCAAGCCCTCAGCTAACAGAATTTGTGAAACCATCCACACAAGAGCATCCCCGTCGGCATGTCCGCCTACTTTCAGCACACTGACCATAAGATCTTTCCCAACCCCCACGAGTTCAACCCTGACAGGTGGCTCAGCAACGTTGCTCCCGCTATGAAGAAGAACTACATTATCGCTACTATGGTCTGTCCTGGTGCTGTTGACTTCGAGATCTTTGAGACTACTGAGTTGGATCTCAAGCCTACCTAAAACATGGTTGTGCCTCTGCCTATCTTTACGTTCCAGGGTTTCAAGGTCAAGTTTAACTAGGTTCGCAAGGGTGGTGGGGGTCTAGAATTGTGTTAGGAAATTACAAGGATGGGGGTCGTTTAGAATGGTAGAAGAAAATAATAATAAACATTAGAGACATTGATTTGGTCTTCTAACATGTATTAGTTTGAGAAACAAGATTCTGAATTTTATTAAAACTAGTTAGTAAAGCAGATGCTCCGCCTCCGCAACATATAGAATATCTTATATGCTACTACTATTTTTATCCTAAGTAAACTTAATATTATTTTAATATAAAGCAAAATACCTAGATTTCTTAGAGATTGTTATGGGCGGAGAGGCCTGGCGAACGAGTATGCTTCTACCTGTTATGGGCGGAGAGGCCTAGCGAACGAGTATGCTTCTACCTATCGTACAGAAGCTAAAAGATGAGGAAAAGAGAAGATAACTAAGTACAGACTTCTCTTATACCTGCTCGCTTCTGATCACATGTCTGTAC
>NW_006912290.1:0-36145 GCF_000523435.1 Bipolaris zeicola 26-R-13 | reverse complement strand
CACGCACTCCCATATGCCTCTGAGTGACACTACTGCCGATACTGATCCGAACAGTCTTGCCTGCGCCGTTACAAGTATTATAATAGACGTATCTACACTAAGTCATGCTTGCACGATCCCTTCACTGCCTTAGCCAATACATCTCCTTTAAGGAACGCGTCGTTCGCTACCGTTTTCACCCCAGTGTCACCCTAGTCTTGTTTGGCTGCATCTTACACTAAAGTAACATTACTCTAGACTTCGGTCCTATCTACGGCGAATATTTGAGCAAGTACGTATGCACTATATAGGCCACTAGGCAAATACAATTCGCGTCTATACATTTTATCATCTCTGGATGCTTATGCAGCGATCGATTTGAAATTTAGGTTTCCGAAATCATCCGCTTTGCTCTAATCAATCCAGTCTTTCGAAATGGAAGGCTGTTAATCTGTATCGCTGCATAATAAAAACCATTCACTATATCTAGAATACATCAATGCGTTTCTTTTCTATTTTCTTTTCGACAACTACATAAGCTCAAGCCAGAGCTCGACTGCCGGTAGTTGGGGGCGCTAATCCACGAGTGGCGGTCTTATCGATAACCATGTTAGCTCCGCAACCCCAAAAAAAGTTCCGCGCGCATCTTGAACTCCACCTAAGTACATCAGCAATACCCTCATTTCGCACAAGATGACTTCGGACGCGCAGAACAATCCTTTTATCAGGAACCTTGCCTCGAGTGGTATGCATATAGAGCATATTGAAACACTGTTAGCAATATACTGACGTTTGCGACAGACAAGAAAGTTCGCGACCAGGCGCTTGATGCGTTGAAACAATACCTTGGCGCACAATCTGAAATCTTGGAACTCGATCTCCTAAAACTATGGAAAGGACTGTTCTACTGTATGTCTCATACAAGTGGCTGCCTTGACGAGAGACTTCATATGCCTCCGTGATCAGCCAGACGATAGGGCTAAGACAGTTTTTACAGGCTTGTGGATGCAAGACAAACCCGCCCTTCAGCAGCGCCTTTCCCGCGACCTCGCATCCCTTGTATCTACCCTTCGTACGCCAGTAGTTCTGCCATTCATCCGCGCCTTCTTCCTTACCATGTCTCGCGAATGGGGCCATATTGAAGCACTAAGACTCGACAAATACCTCTACCTGATCCGTCAATACGTTAACGCCTCATTCGCATTCCTTAGTCGGAACAAGTGGAAGAAGAACCTAGTGGAACAGTGGAACAGCATCATGGAAGAGACGCCTTTGGAATGCAAGAACATGAGGATTCCTAACGGGCTCAGATATCATGTCATGGATGTTTGGGTTGATGAGCTAGAGAACGTCGAGGGCGATGAATGGGAGAAGGAGGAGAATAAGGAGACGTTGGAGAAGCTGGTGCAGCCAATCGAGAGTATGGCAAAGAATGGAAACTTGAAACCATTGAGAAATGCGGCCAAAGAGTGTCTCGCTGATGAAAGATTAAGAGCTTGGAGAGGGCAGGAAACTGAAGTCGCAAGCGAGCCTGAAGAAGATGATGAGGAAGCGGAGTGGGGAGGCTTTGCAGACTAAAGAACTGTGCCACTGGCACCTCGAGCATCACAAATGATTTCAGCGCGGCGTTTATGGGTATTTGGCCTTTACAAATACAACACGGAAAAGTACTAGATTTCGGAATCTCGAATCAATACGCAAACTACACCAAAACTCCGCAACGAGAGCAAGCGTCATCATGAGCGAAACCTCATATTCTTAAATGTCCACGTCAATCGTCACGCGTATTGATAGAATCATCTAGGTCTTGTTAGCATACTTCTCAATGTTACACGGTAACGTGTACTCACATCCGTCTCTCCTGCCTGCACCACGATTGTCCTTTCTCTCTTCTGTATATCTACCCAGCAAATCCGGCCTGACGAACAGTACATACATCCTCCACAGCAATGGAGGCAGCAAAAACCCAATACTTACCCCTGCAACCGTCCTACTTAGTGCTGCACGAGGCGCCCCTTGTATCAACTCCAGCATCAGAATAGGAATCAGGCATGCTTCGCCTAGGCCCAACAGTAAGTAAGTCGGCCTCCTAGACTCGATGCCATTTCTAGTATTGGTTGCGCCAGCGAACAGTGCCGATGTAAGTCCACCAACAATCAAGCCACCGAAAAGGCGCGCGAATAAGATTGATGCCGGGTTGATGTCCCGAGACGGATTGTTGAGAAGTAGTGAGAGAGTGAATCGTGTGTTTGTGATTAGAGGAATGGTGAAGAGATTTGCAACGGCTTCGAGAACGAAGGCTTTGCGGATGATTGAACCGTCTTGAGCAAGGTCAGGCGTTATGCTCGGGTTTGCTGCTGGTGACTTTGTGGACGACATGTCTTAAACTGCCCAGGGGTTCTGAGATGATGAGAGTGATAATTTTTAGTTATGGGAAATCTAAAAGAGGTTTTTGGGTCTGTGGAGAGTGTGTTATAATTCAAAGCTTGAGTAGTCTCCCTAATCAATAATGACGAATGTGTCGTCGAGAAGGTCACGTTGACGTCATCACTTTCCGAGATACTTTCAAGTGTCATCGCAGGGCCATAGTAGGTGAGAATACATTCCATGCATGAATACCTTTTATCTTGCTAACTCACGATAATGTCTCTACTAAAGCGTTGCATTTGTGCACGACTACACCGCTAACAACAACTTGGCTGACCTATAGTCAACCGGCCTTAGACTATGCCCCCATATACCGCGGCCTACTTGTATATCTTCTTCTTTTCTTTCAAGATAAAAGAATTGGGCGTACCACGGAAACATGAGGCTATCGGCGCAAAATATGCACATCGACTTGTGGCGGTGAATGAACTTCTGGTGCCAAGTTGCTATCTGGTTGACCACCACGCACTAATGTACCGTGAAAAATGGGAGGTGAGTAACAAGACACGTATTCTTGTCAAACAAACAGTGCGATTGTCTTCCGGACACCTCACCGTATTATCATTGCGAGACTGAGGGTAGGTGTTCTTGAGCACCGGTCAGCCAATCACATCCTCCGAATTTACACCGCCAAAGCTGCCCAGGTTCTCACCGCGCAATAAGTCCGGCAAAAACATTCCACAACGCACTGTAGGGTTGAAGGGTTCAACTTCTGGGCTGATCATGGGCCGCCGACCCAACCAGCTGATCCTCGAATACTTCGAGCGCGGCCCTAAGCTCGAAGATGCAAGCAACCGCTACCAACACACGTGCAAATCGTGCGGCGAAAAGGTACATAACCCCGCGACAAAACGTCTCGAGGCGAAATGAGTAATAGCTCACACGACGCAGTTTCCTAAAGGTCGCATAGACAGCCTCACCAACCACCTGGTCAAGAAATGTCCTGCCCTGCCACTTCAGGACCGGCAGCGTGCACTGCTGCAAATGCACGAGCTGCCCCTCCCCGACAACATGACGCAGACGGCCAGTACGAACGCACCGGGACCGAGCCAAATGCAGCATGGCCAGAAAATGAACCTTCCTTTTGTACCGTCGAAACAGCTCTCTGCTCTCGAGACGCTAGCTGAGGTCTCGCGACAACACTTGGACCTGTCTGGAAAGCGAATGGCAGAGAAGCAGCCCTCACAAACGCAACACGGCCACAGTAATGCAAGTCATGCAGGGCTATTGGAAGAGTTTCTGATACAAGATGACAGACCGGACAGTTCCGATTTGGGTGGCCTTTCACATGGCATGGACATGTCAAACCCACCAGCTATGCCGTCTATGTACCAGTTCAATAATTCGCTGCATCACTCACCGACAACTTCCCCGCACATGGGCCACATGCCTCTTTCAAACTCCTCATCCATGTCGCACATGGTTCCTTCACTCGTCATGGCGGCATCTGCGGCAAACGATCTGATGCCGCTGACCAACGGCTTGTCAATGGATTCGGATATGAATCTCTCGGGACATGGTCTGCACAACATGTCGGACGGAAAATTCTTTCATACGCAAGGACGTGGGCACTGGCCGAATATACAACCCAATTCACTCGACCCCATGCTGCAAGACCATAGCAAAGAACATATGCACATGAACGACAATCACAAAGGAATGGGTCACCAGCGACCGCTTGCCATGAACGCGGGTAATCAAACGCACTTCACAACGGACTTTAGTATGAACCAAAAGCCAGCAAAGCCAAAGGTCAGAGGGCGTTTCACCGACTCCAGGCGGAAGGAAGTGCAAGAGGTTCGCAAGCGAGGCGCGTGTATCCGGTGTCGTATGCTCAAGAAGCCTTGTTCTGGAGAAAATCCATGCAATACTTGCCAGAATGTTGAAAGCGCAAGGCTTTGGAAGCAACCTTGCATTCGGACACGGATAGCAGAAGAGTTTGGGCTCTATACCGCGGGCTTGCACAGCGTCCTCGCATTCCACGCCACCAATCAAGCAAAAGGCCAGATACGACTTGATCAGACACCAGGACGGATAGAAGCCAGCCACTTCCCTGCTTCTGGGACTTTTGCAACGTTTACCCCACTGAAATGTCAACAAACCGCAGCGACCCAGACCACGGATATCGACCCGGCTATTTTCTCAGGACTAGCGTCACCAGATTTGGAGTTGATAGATAACGATGATGATGTTAGTGGAAAAGTAGATCACTATGTGAAAAAGATGGCTGGTCACTTTGCCGACACCGAGGAATCCCATTTCATGAAGGCAACGGTACACAGCGCGAAAAGCATTGCATCATTGAGCCCCGATGGACTGATATCCAAGTCGCTGGAGCTTTGGAATCTAACCCGCATACTCACGTCCCGCAACTTCGAATGGCACTTGTTCTCCAATCCATCTCTTGCACCTACTCTGGCCCCCTCAACTTTGTCTGCCGCAGATATCGACGATGCAATTCGCATGCCTATTACACCTCTGGAGCATGCCTCTTCCCACAACCTCATTAGCATGCAGCTCATGGGCGCGACAGAGAAGCGGGCAGCATGTCTTGCACGCATTGTTATGAACGACCTCGAACGCAGATTACTGCAGCGCCAACAAGCAAATCCGTTTGAAACTTTTCTTGTTGCAGTTATACTCCTGGCCTGTGTAGAGCGAATGTGCTGGCTCTTCCGTTCTTGGGAAGCTCCATCTACGACTTCACCAGGCGAAAGCGGTAACGACTCTTGCAAGCAGACGTCCAACTCTCACGCCGACCTTGTGTCTGCTCTCGATTCCACTACAGTCCATTCTTCGTCTCCTCCAGCACGGGCACAAGACCTTTTGAACCAGCCTTATCGCAATCCCCGATGGCCACTCGACAAGTCCCCGTCCACATTCTCTCAGCAAGGCGAAAAATTCAGCGATATCCTCAACATGCTGCTCAAGATGCGCGGTGTCCCTCCCAAAGTGACATCGATGAATCTTGATGGGACGCTGACGGTATGGAACGAGGATGCTGACGAGAAGGTGCGGGAATGGTACAGTGGGATTGCGGTCACGACACTGGTGCTGGATGAGCGGGCGAATGCACGTTTTGTTGGTGACGATCCGAAGGAGTGGGAACTGAAGTTTATAGGAAAGATTATTAGAGGAGATTAGGATGGCATGTCAAGAGAGTACCAGCCAATACTGAAAAGAAATTACAAGTGTGCTGTTGATGTGAAAATGGTTCCTTGTGACTCTCATTTCATATGCCATCACATTGGCTTCTCGTTGGATTGGCAAAATATGAATTTTGAATATGCAACTCGTATGCCACTTTGGGTGCTCGCAATGCGCCACAACGCCGTAACACCACATGATGACTCTATGGACGAAAAGATCAAAAGTAATCGGCATGAATAGACTCAGCTCTTGAGAGCCTCGAGTCGGCCCCGCATTTGAGCCAGCATCTCTGCCTGGTCTTCCTCCTCTTCCTCCTCTGGTTGGGGTGCAGCAGGAAGCTCCTCCTCTTGAGCTTTGCTCGGCGGTAACCGATCCTTGAGCACCTCACTGAGCACCTTGTCAACTTCCTCTTCCGCCTCCTCAGCTTCCCCTTCCAGCATTTCATTCTCGCCCAGCGTGTCATCGAGCATCTCCTCAATGATTCCCGCCTTCATCAACTCAGAGCTGAGCTCCCTCATGGTGCCTGTCAGCTCTGGAAGTCTGACTAGACTGTTCACATCCTTCATGATACCCGTGCTGGCCTTGATGCTGCCCTCAATCTTCCTAACAGAGAAGGCCTCGTTGACCTGCATTTGCACGCTGTTGAGCTGTGCCTTGGATGTCATGAGACGGTTGTTTTGTTTCCGCACGCGAATCAGTTCGCGGGCGAAGATGCGGACGTCTTGGTTGGCCTGCTTGGCCATGGCTGGGTTGCGCTGGGCGCGTTTGGATGACTGTTGGATGAGGTTTTTGGTTTTTTGCTCCGTGGCCTTGAGCTGTTGGATATCGCGATCGAGCTTTCGGACATTCTGGCGCACGAGGGCATTGCATTTGCGCTTCTGTGGGTTTGTTAGATTGTCGTGTAGAGATTGTGATGTGGTGACGTAGCACTATCTTACCTGCTCTTCGGGCGTGGGCTTCCACAGGAGACCCTTGATGGTCTCCATAGTGGGCAATCAGTCTATCTGGATGCGCACAGTATGGTTTTGCTGGCGCCAGATGCGCAGTTCTTGGGAGTGGGAGTCGTCTGGCGCTAGTGGATGCGGGTTGGGCGGGAGTTGGCAGGCTCAAGAATCAAGAGACACGTGACGGCAGCTAGACGGGGCGAATGGCAGAATAGTAGCAGGTCAAGCGAAGGGTGAATAGCATGGGAGCATGTGACAGGGCAGTAGGTGGATGTGCATGTGGATGTGCTGCATGTCAGGGCCCGAGGTGTCGTAAGGATGGCGGCCTTGGACCGGCTCCAGGCCGAGCTCGGGCCATGGTGACGTTGAACCCTTCGCGGGGCACGAGCAGCCCACTAGCCTCAGAGTCCAGAGTCTGCCAGCCACCGCGACAGCGAGTGAGATAAGCAAGAAAATACAAATCCACGGGTGACATACGCGTCCACACTGTCCTCCGACCTGCATTTCGTAATCGATTGACCAAAAACGGGTCGTTGAACCCAAAGATTCCACAGAGCTTCTATTACTTTCCACGCTAGTCTCTCCACAGGGCCGCATTTCTTCCGCCTTCAATCTGCTTCCTCCAGACAAACACTTTGACTGAACAACAATCAACGCCCATTACATAAACTGAGACACACGCTGAAGCGTATCCGGACTTGAACCGAACACCACATCATACAATCACGACCTTGAAAATGACTACTATCACCCCAGAAGGTATGTTACAGCCTTGTTTACCACCAAAGCTCCAGAGATACTTCACTTGTGCCTTGCACACCCTCTCAAGTCCATGGAGACGCAATCCGATTTGTTGTTATTTGTAGACCACTTACGACTATCGGAGACGCGTCCGGGGCCTTTCTTACCATCCAACATATGCTAATACGCAACAGTCTTTTGGGCGCAACGCTCATCCGCCGACGAACCGGCTAAGAATATAATCCATCTTACCATCGTTGCCCCCGACCTATCGAACGACGACCTGAAGCTCGAACTCAAGGACCAATCTCTCAGCTTCAAGGGTACCTCTACTTCCAAGAAGGCCACATACGCAGTCGACCTTGAATTCTACGCCGAGATCGACACTGAAAACTGCAAATGGCATAACAACGGCCGTGGCATTGAGCTACTACTAAGGAAGAAAGAGCACAAGCAGGAGTACTGGCCCCGTCTGCTCAAGGAGTCGAAGAGGCAGCACTTCCTCAAGACCGATTTCGACAAGGTGAGCTAGCCAGTAATGATAATGCCACGAGAACGAAGCTAACATGTCACAGTGGGTCGATGAGGACGAGCAAGACGAAGTCGCAGATGACCTTGACACGTCCGCAATGAACCCCATGGGTGGTGGTGACGGAGGCTTTGGTGGCATCGACTTCAGCAAGCTTGGCGCAGGCGGCATGGGTGGAATGCCTGGAATGGAGGGCATGGACATGAGCCAAATGATGGCAAACATGGGTGGTGGTGCCCCCGGCGGCGACGACAGCGACGACGATGACGACATGCCTGAGCTCGAAAATGACGAGGACAACAAGGAGAAGGCGCCCGCAGCCGCCGCGTCAGGCGACAAGCCCAAGATTGAGGAGGTCGCATAAATAGGCCACTTTCCTTGCGTTTAACGAGTTGTACCACATGAGATTGAGCGGGCAGTGCGCATGACAGATCGGCGTTGACACAGTCTTTGGGGAATGAATGGGAGTGTAATCCGAAATGGCCGAGTATGGCTATGGGTCTATGAGCCGCTGCTGCTTCACACTTTAGCATGTGCATGCAGATGACGATCAAATCATTCAGTATATGACAAAACAATACGAATCATGTTTTTTTATGAAGGAGGGAAAGATTGCGTCCAAAGTGGAATGAAGAGTTTCGTGAGTTTAGTGTTCTTATTAGTCAATCTACGGGAATACCTTGCTATAATTCTAAATAAGGTATCTCTTTGGCTACCCCGACCCCATATCTCAGACCTTTGTTTCTATTTGGTAGGTATCGTATGGAAAGCCTTCCAGGGTACTGTACAACCATGCCCATCCATCGTCAATCTGCATAGTCGTGTCAATCTGTCGCTCTCCTTGTAGAGCCAACTCCTCCGCCTTCTTCTTCTTTTCCTCATCAGTCTCTTTGTACTCGCCCGTCAGTCCTGCAAGTACCTCTTTCTCCCTGCCCTTGTACTCCACCAACAAATCTGGATGGGGACACCACACCACCTGCATGCCTGCTCTCCGACCAGACTCAACCCCTGGCACGCTATCCTCAAAAACCAAGCACTCTTCCGGCCGAATAGGCGGTTGTCCTTGCTCTTCCAATGTCTTGTTGAGTGTCGAAAGCGCAAGAAGGTAAATGTCGGGAGCAGGTTTCCCGCGACCAGGCGCTATCCGCGGATCATCCCCCAAAACACGGTGTTCAGGCGCAAAGTGATCAAACAAATGGCCAAGATGCGCGCTCTTCAATTCAAAGTTGCCCTTGTGACTGCTCGTTGCGAGAGCAATATGCACCCCCCTGCTCTTCAGGCCTTCCAGCAAGTCCAGGACGCCCGGTAGCGGTTTTGTAGTTTTGAAGAGTTCGCGCTGGAGTTCTGATTGCTCGGCGAGGAATTGCTCGTTTGATATGGGGAGTTTGGCCCATTCGTGGAAGATCAGTGCCGCTTGTGGGCCTGGTCGGCCTTGCAGTTGGGCTTTTATGGACCAGGGGATGTGTGGGCGGCCGTAGCGCTCGAGAATTTTGTTCGTGACTATTGTGTAGATGTCTTCGGAGTCGATTAGGAGGCCGTCCATGTCGAAGAGGGCGGCCCGTATGCGGGGTGGTGGGGTGGTAGTGCTGGTTCGTGTCAATTGAATATGATATAAATACTTTGGGTGAGGACTGCGTACCTTGAACCCATTTTGGCTGTCTTCGAGGCGTGTGGAAGGGTTCTTAGGTGCTTGATCGGGAGGATTCGCAAAAGATGCGACTAGGTGAATGGATCTTGGTACCCCACGCCTATTGACTGGACCGAAGCGTGGGGCACTAGTCGGACCTCCGGCTCGGCGACAGACGTCACTCTCCAAACAGATCAACAGGTACCACAGATGGGCCAAGGTTGTTGACAACACAATCCATTTTCGATCACCGATAGGCATGTCGTTGAAGAACGATCCTCTCTCAAAGCCTGAGGCAGCTGAAGTGGCGACACCCGAAATATTCCCACCAGATGAAGAGAAGAAACTACTCGATGAAGCAACTGCGGAAAAGGCTTTAGCCAACAAGACATTTGCGTCAGGCGAATACAACAGCGCGATACAAGGATATGAGAAAGCACTTGCAGTCTGTCCAAACTATCTTGAATACGATGTCGCCGTGCTGCGTTCCAACATAGCAGCATGTCACTTAAAGCTGGAGGAATGGAAGCAAGCCGTGGAATCCGCCACAAAAGCCTTGGAGGCACTGGACCGCATAGATCCTCCTCCAGCCCCAAAAGACACGAGTAAAGACGGAGGAAAAGAAGTAACAGGCGGCGGTGCCGTCCAAGAGATTGACGACACTACCGAAATCTACCTCGACGCTCTCACACGCACCGATCACACCATAGACGATGTCCACAAACTCCGCACCAAAGCACTTCTCCGCCGCGCAAAAGCCCGCCACGAAGTCGGTGGCTGGGCCTCTCTCCAGGGCTCACTCGAAGACTACCAAGCTCTCCTCAAACCACCGCACCGACTCTCGAGCCTCGATCAGAAGGCGGTGCAAGCGGCGTTGCGGACACTGCCGGCGCAGTTGGAAGAGACGAAGAACAAGGAGATGGCAGATATGATGGGCAAGCTGAAACAGTTGGGCAATGGAATACTGAAGCCGTTTGGGCTGAGCACGGATAACTTTCAGTTTACGAAGGATGAGAAGAGTGGGGGTTATAGTATGAATTTTAATCAGGGAGGTAAATAGAACTTGCGAGGGAAATAAGAGGTAGCTGTTCTGTAATGATAGTCTTGCTGTGTGCCTTGTATATGGTAAATAAATCCAATACGATACATGACAATGGTACAGAAGAGGCCATGTCCAGAGCGATGCGAGGGAGCTACTACAATCCACGCTGAGAACTACGTAGCACCCACAACGAACATTGCGTCAGCATGATGCACGGTGTGTATATATACATTAAAACATCAGAAAGCAGAAAAGAATAGTCGCCAAGCAAAGCAACATGACTCTGTGACAAGGGCTGTCGCGCGGAATATATTTGCTTTTATATCTCCCAACCACTGAGATTCGTACACATTTGCGTGATCGTCAGGACCCAGATTTCCAAAATGAAACCAAAACTAAGTAACATGCAGGGTCTTGTGGTACCTACATTACGTTCTTAGCTTTTTTTGTGCCGATCTGCGGCTTGATCGACATGGGCGAGTGATCGCTTTTTTTTGTGCCTTGTTTTCAGGTACGTGGATATGGGATTATTGGGATGTTCAAGTGAAGGGTAGAGAATAGGGTATGCTTGAGACGACTGGCCTTGCACATGTAGCTCAGTGACTTCTTAGATGATGCAGATGGTATGGATTTTGACGTGGAGGACGATAGGCTGCAGCAGATCGCCCTTGTATGCTTAATTTGAGTCCAAAAGAGATATTCTGATGCGAACCAAAGTTGATGACACCATTACAGAAGGCGATGTCGCAATGTCTTTACACCCCATTCAGAATGATCACTTGGCTTGTTGCGGAGGCTGTCGTGAATTTACAGGAATACGTCACTTCGTTACCGACTCATTTGGCAGAAGGCTAGGACTTGAGATATATCTCTGAATAGTTTTGTGGATAGCTTCTACAGATTTGGTTGTATGAGCAATGATATCCCTAGAGGTCAGGTAACCAACTCTCACTTCCGCACGGCTAGTGTTATGTCCTCTTCGAAAAGGTCTCCACATCTTGACTCAGGAAAAGGATGACGTTCTGGCAGGTACATCACCACCATTACGGCAGCTCACCCATCCCTGCACCCTGAGCGGCACAAAACCATAAACTACATTGGTTTGTAGGTGTAGAGGATAGCTACGTGGATAATTCTGCTTGGGCGAAGAGGGTCTGGTGATGGCTTTGCTTTTACCATAGCAGGTCATGTAACATCAGTCTCTTTGCAATGCAGAAGGCATAAATCAAACTACAAATCCCACCGCGATAGCATGCGTAGGGCATGAAATGAATATAGCCACCTTACTTTACTGAACTATCTCCAAAGAAACATCCCCAAAATGATCCAGATCCACTCCACAAAACACGAGCCCGACCCAACCCTCGCCCACTCCTTCCTCATAAGCTTTCTCCTACTGCACACCATACCATGGCTACGACGTACCTTCCGCTTCAGCAAATTAACATCATACCTCCTAAACTCATTAAAATCACTCCTCAGCCCCGTCCCACCCAGCCCCATTCTCCCTACCCCCTCCCCACCAGACACCGCCCTCCACAACGGCATCCCCTACATCTCCCTCACAAGCGCCTACCACCACACGCTCCGCCAATCCTGGACCAACGACCCCACAAAACTCTACCTCGAAAGCTGCTTCGACCCGGACTCCCCTGTCAATCTCGCCACTGACTACGGTATCGAGGGGTTGTGTCCCGTAGTCAAGGCTACAGAAGGTGATAAATTTATACTAAGGGATGGAGGGGGGAGGTATTATCTTTGGGATGGGTGGAGTGGGGAGTTGAGACGGTTTAGGGAGAGGTGGACGGAGGGGTGCAGGGATAAGGAGGAGGTGGTGCAGGGACTTGTGTGCGAGATGACGTGGGCCGAGGCGGATACGGATGTTGTTTGTAGGGGGAGGCGAGGGGGTTAGGGGTGTTATGGGTTTATTGGTTAGTGGAGAGCATGTGTGAATGAACGACTTGGGCGGTGAATTCAGTTTTTCATAGCGGGATTTGTTTGGATGATAGCGATATACTTGAGTTAGACAATGTCAATTTCTCGGACAATACTTCTTGGTGTCTTTTATTCATGTCAAATATAGCTATCTGAGGAGGCAATAGGCCATGTAGTTTTAGGATGGTGTAACATGTAGTAAAGGCGATAGGGATGAGAGTGTTGGGCGTGATGTTACAACATTCTCACATCTTCGAGGACGCGAGATCAATTTCCGGTTCTCTAGGGGTTATTTGAACCTGGAGCGAGCTTTTGAATGTAGGAAAGTCCTCACACGCATCGAAAAGTGGCTTTGGCATACCGGGCGTAGCCTTCCAGTCGTAGCGTAGCAAGAGGATACAGAGTGCGATTTTCATCTCGTCGTTTGCAAACCATCGGCTAGATACGTGACGAGTCAGCGATCCTATTACGTGTCTCTATGCACCCTACGGGGAGGGGCTGGGGCATGAACGAGATGGGAGAACGGAAAGGAATGGATAAAAAGACTCACCCTGGGCAGGCATGCTTGCCTATTCCAAACTCTGGATTCTCTAGATTCACCGTGATAAAGGAGTATTTGTTCGCTTGTCCTTCTTCTTGTTTTTCGAGCCAGCGCTCTGGATAAAACTCTTCGTTTTCACCCTGGTAATCAGCGGGAGGCATGACGAAAAACCTTCGACTGTTAGGAATAGTGAATCCATCTGAGAATGTCAAGTTTCCCTTAACGACTTGTCGGCGTGCAGTCCTGAGGTTGCCCCGAAGTATTCTCATGCATTCCTCATGCACAGCATCTTGTAATTTGAGACGAGCCAAGGCTTGCCTTGTCCATCCGTACTCCTTGAGAACTGAGATGGCTTCCTCTCGGAGAAGTGAGATATATTTGGGATGCGCGATAAGGCACCAGAGAGCAGTGAACAGATGCTAAAATCTCTCAGTAAACCAAGAAATTTCGATGTAAGAAAATGCGATTTTGTACGCACCCCGCTCGTGTTGTGAATGGCAGCCATAGATATGGCTAACTGAAAGCCAACAATATCAAGCTTCTGATCCGTCTTACTTTGTTCGAGAATCCACGCTATGGAGTCGTGTGCCTTTGGAACTTTCTTACCAGCAGCAATAGTAGCTCTTGCTACCTTCTCTCAGCGTTCAATCTCCTTTACAATCAGCTGACGTACTCTTTGAGTCTGATATCGAGCCGTCTTGCTCAGTGGAATAAAGTATTGTATGATGGGCCATAAGATACGGGGCCAGGAACGAAACCGCAAAGCTGCTGTCAAAGCAGTGGCGCCGTATTTCATTGATATGTCAATGTATTCGTGATTATGAGCTATCTCTTCACCGAGCATAGCGCGAGCAGGGAAGCGACCAATTATCTTCGTTGCTTCAGGGAGCAATATAATCGTATGCCACTGTCCAGGAGCAAGGTTTCCAAAAAGGTCTTCGGTAGCTAGAATACCTTCATCTGCTAGGCTCTCAGTGATAAGTCCTAGGGACTGTGTGAGCTTAACACTGATGGTTTCTCGAAGGAGCGACGCATGTTTGTTGCTCGTAATAGGCCGTCGAAACCGGGCAGGTTCCAAGGTGCCTCGTCCAGGAAATAAGGAGGGAAGGCTGCTTGTTGAGAGTCGCGGACTTCTTCAAGATATCGTCGGGGAAGAGCAATCCTCGGGCCACCATGAGTGATGATCTGGAAAGGCTGGTCGGGATACAATCTTATTCCTTTACTAAGCAACTCTCGTGGCTTGGTATGCCAGCTCTCCCCAGGCGTCTGTTCATTTGCATTGAGGATAGGAACCTCGCGAAGAGGTCGCTGTTTTGTGGCCAAGTGACGTACCCATAAGATAGGTGGGATTGCAGCTATGAGAACAAAGATATAGATAATTGGCGAGACACTGAATAAGGAAAGGGTTTTATTGTGAACAACATCAATCATATTGATGTTGAGTAGTGCAATAAGCTGATGATTTATGTTCCTATTTCGTCGAGCGAAGGGTCGGAGATGCCATCTCCGCTCAACACACATAAGCGTGTAACGTCGATTGATTGATGGTCCCGATTACATGGATACCGCCTCAAAGAGGAAAGTTGTGGGTTTCACTGAGCACAATTGAACTTTACACGTGAATAGCTTAATATGTTATGCCGATCTGCTCCATACCTCAAAAAAAGAACGCCTCTGGTACTAGTTGCGGATATCGGACTTAAGAGAATTGCAATGAGCCAGCGATAGGCTCCCCGCAATAGATAGTCGAAAACCAGGCATGGAATTGTCTTGATCATGGCATACCAAAGACTGTCATCCGATTTAGGGGGGTGCATTTACGTGGGAGTGAGGAAGCGCTCGTACGTTGCGGATCGTGCGGCTAACGCCAGATCGAATAGAATCCTTGATCATTGCGTAGTCAGCTATAACAGGAACTACTACTCCGGTTTATTCCCGTGTCTAATAAGAAAAGGTGAAGGTTCAAAACAACGTCGAAAAGCAAGCCCAACAACGGGTGACTCGACGATTAGAAGTAGTAGGCTCTTGATATAAGATAAGGAATATCAATGGCGATAATCGTTTGAAAACGATACCATGTAAGACGACCGATTGTGGTTGGACTAGACGTCTTGTGAGTGATTTATCAATATTACGTTCCGCATACTAACTTTCATGCAGGTACGTAGGAAGCTTCCAAAAATTTATGTCTTCTATCCGCACTATCGCTGGTCACACGCTTAAGCCGTTGGCGAAGTAGCTTTCGAAATATTCTGCAGTGGTATCTCTGCCGGCCACTGCGTTTTGCTTGTGCTTTTGTGGACGGATAGTGAAGAAGGAAAGAGGCTTGGTTATTTTTGAAAGAGTTGACCCGCATGTATTTCTGCTGTGATCTATTCAAAATTACAAGGTACCTCGCTGAGGTTATTAGTGAATTTATCGAATAGTCGTCATTTCTGAAGTGTAATTTAGATCTAGTTAGTGACAACCTCGAAATGATAGACAAAAAGCGGATGACTAAACAGATCCTTACTCCAATCCGCTAGCGCGCGATAGACGGACTCGTGACTCCTCTACATTTTGACACAGACACCACGGCAACGACAAAAGCAACAGTTTGGAAGATCGCCCGATTAGTGGAGTCGATACCTTATTCAAGAAGTTTTTCTTGACGTACAGAACTGTGGGGTTGTGAACAATCCAGCCTCTGAACTTTTTTTTTCTTATTTTCACTTTTGGGGGGAAGGCTACAAGCGACCATGCCGCAGTACCTGGTTCGGCTGGCGCAGGCACACGAAAGTTTCCGCAGGGTCGAGTTACAGGCCTTGGCGGATGTTGCAGGCATATCACTGCAGGTTGTCAAGTATCAAGAAGATGTGAGTGTGGTTTTTATTTCTCCCAGTCCGTGTTAACATAATTTGGTTTATTATGTGATGTTCGATCGAGTATGCACGAATTTCATCTTTTTGCGTATCTATCCTGGTACACGAAGGATCATTTCACTGTCTTAAAAAACCCACATCCTAACATTTCAAGTCTCCATACTGTATTGTGGAACTAGTGTCAGACGCAGCAGCACGAAAACTCATCGCCCGCAGCATTCTCTCTCAAGGCATATACGAGCTATGGGGCGAGGGCGCAGAGTACAACGCTCTCCATGAGTCCGTCCGCAATCTAACTGCAAGCAAATGGTCTCAGTACGAGACGTCTTCCTTCCGCTTCACCATCGAAGGTTATCGCGGGGGCAGATCAACCGACGAGCAGCGTGAAATCATCGACAGTTTCTCGTACATGGCATTCAAGGGACCTCCACGAATGCGCGACCCAGACGTGGCATTCCGCGTATTTGAAGACTATGAGCTAGATGCCAAACAACCAAAGTACCTCTATTTTGGTCGCTTTATCGCGGATTCGTGTCGTAATGAGGCAAAGAAGACGTTTGATCTCAAGAAAAGACACTACATCAGCACCACATCTATGGATGCAGAGCTCACGCTTGTTACGGCGAATATCGCACATGTAGCGCCAGGGAAGGTGTTCTACGACCCATTCATGGGTACGGGTGGCTTTCCAATCGCATGTGCACATTTCGGCGCTGTGGTGTTTGGAAGTGACATCGACGGTCGCACTATCCGAGGCACAGGGGGAAGTGCTCGAAGAGGGCAGACGGGAAAGTACGATGTAGTTGGCAACTTCAAACAATACGGTATCGAATCGAGATATCTAGGCGCTTTTGTTTCCGATCTCACAAACACACCACTAAGGATTCTCCCAACGGGCAGTCAAAACAGCAAAGGCTATCTCGACGGCATCGTATGCGATCCACCTTACGGGATCCGTGAAGGCCTCAAGGTACTCGGGTCCCGCCAGGAGCTTCTCGAAAAAGAGCGGAAGTCACATCAAGATCAATTCAAGGAACCGGGGTATATTCCACCCAAGCGACCGTACTCTTTCACTGCGTTGCTCGACGATATACTTGAGTTTGCCGTTGCGACGCTGGTGGAAGACGGGCGACTCAGCATGTGGATGCCGACTGCCAATGACGAAGACATTGAACTGATAATACCTTCGCATCCAGGCTTGGAACTGACATCGGTGTGCGTGCAAGCTTTCAACAAATGGTCGCGTCGACTTCTTACATACCGGCGGCGCCGTGAATCAGAAATGCCAGAGGGGGCGCTGGAGGCTGTCAAGAAGGAATACGAAAAGGGTACAAGAGCGAGTGAGTTAAACGACTTTCGCCGAAAGTACTTCCAGGGATTCAGGGAGTTTGAAAGCATGAAGCAAGAGTTTATTAGAATGAAGAAGGAACACAACAGAGACGGGGAAGGGGCGGTTTGTCAAGACAAGGGAGATGCTGGAGCGTAAGCATTGCATTGCAGTCTGACATGACTATGATGTTGCCAGTTACCCCTGAAGTTCAATAGGACATATGGTAGTCAGATAAATGACCCCATGTACTCTGACAATTGCGTGTTCGAGAATACCTTGCATTATCCCGTTACTGAGAGAAATGGTTAATTGGATGACTATGAATGGCACGGAGCGCGATGAGCCATGCCGTCAGCTATTAAACCGATTGGTGGAAAAGTGCAGTTTAAGTCGAATCTACCCATTTGTTTTGAGCCCAAACAAACCTAGACCGCTCCTTTGCACCAAGAGTCGATTGAGGGGGTATGGAGTGCGTCACTAATAATAGTCCCTGCTCGAGATCGTTGGAGTAGTAGGCCCGAGGCGGATACATGCATAAAAGGTGTAAGGTTTCCGTGTCGTCGAGAGAGCACTAACCAGGAATTCTTTTTGCCAGTCTTAGCTTGGACCCAGGAGATTCAAGCAAGTTAAGATGCATTTTTATTCAACATTGTCGTACCTTGGGCTTTTCGCTTCGTCGGCCACAGCCACGGCCCTCGAAGCTCCTCCAGATGTAGTGCGCCCACCGCCGTTCTTCGCTCTAGCCGGCGACTCGACCACGGCGCCGCAGTCGGTAAACGGAGGCGGCTGGGGCGCCGGCTTCCTCAATACGACTCTGCATGCCGGAGCGACGGGAAAGAATTTTGGCCATAACGGCGCGACGACGGTGTCGTTCCGCGAGGGAGGCGACTGGGCCAACGTTCTCGCAGCCGCAAAAGCCGCAACCAAAGAATACGACACTTACGTAGTGTGTCAGTTTGGACACAACGACCAGAAGCCGGCCAAGAATATCTCGATTGAACAGTACTCGGCCAACCTTGCCAGGTTTGTCCAGGATATACTGGACGTATCGGCGTGGCCTATCTTGGTGACTCCGCTCAGCAGACGCAATTTCGACTCGGCTGGCCGCATCAAAGAGGACCTGGCAGACATGGCGGCTGCAACATTAAAGGTGGCGAAGCAGATTGGCGCGCAATATATAGATCTCAATGCGGCGAGCACAAAGTACCTAAATGCCATTGGGCCTGATAAAGCGCATACGTACAATCTGTCGCCTTCGGACAATACCCATCTCAACGATGGAGGAAGCATTGTATTTGGCAATATGGTGGCACTACTCATGAATGAGGGACTGATACAGTTGAACACTCATTATGTGTCGCCCATTAAAGATATTGAGGATAAGCTAGAGAAGGACGAGTATGTGTCTGCGTATGTGTAGGCTGATAGTGTAGTGGGTTCATTGGGGGAAACCAGCAGAGGAGCAATGTATATATCATGATGATTGAATAAATATGAATGCAAAATGCAGTGACTTTGAAAGCTCTTGGTGCTGAATGAAGAAGTAAAGTGTGGATCTACCATGTATGCAGATGCATGGTGATGTTGTAGGGCTGAGCACAGACTCCGACATGGCAACATTTTGTGGAGGACGATGTATGATGCATTCATCGAGTGTGCCATTGCTCGCAGCACACTCACCATGCAATGGTCGCCCTGGCGTATTGGCAGACACTAGATAACTATAGAAAGTTATAGACTCGCAGTTTGACACCCTGTTTGCTTCGGTATAGCAAACGCTTGGGGCTGGACAGGCGCACAATTCGCCATGTCTCTTCTCCGCCCGACATGCGCCTCACTCGCGCGCCGCCTCTGTACTACACAACCTCACTCTCGACAGGCAACAACATCTCCGTTACTGGCTCTCGTCCAGCGGCACCGGGCATCACGACCGCAATGTCGCTTCTTTGCTTGCACCCCCCATTACCGCGCCAGAGTCATCGATACGCCGCAGAACCCCGCCATCCCGCAATCTCGCAAGCGCACTGTACGCATAGGACCACTCCCTGAAGGGCCAGTCAGCGAAGCAACCGTACATCGCATCTTTGGCCGCAAGTTATCACCACAAGACGGAAACAATGTCCTGCGCATACTGCACCACCGGCGCACCGCAGGCTCCCTGGCCGACTACGGCGTAGACAATCTGGGCAAGCAGTACACCCACGTGAGCCGTGAAACCGCGCTCAAAGGGCTAGAATGGCTGCGAGCAAAGTACCCCATAGACGAAGCGCGAGCAGCAGAAGAATGGGCCGAGAAGGAAGCCAATCGCATAGCCTACGAGCTATGGCTCGCCGACCCCGAAACCGAGTCCAAATACAAAGACCCCGCCCGCGCCTTTCGCGAGCAAATGGAAAAGGAAGAGCAAGAACGCATACGTCAGGAGGCCGAGAACCAAAAGATTGGCATTCTACACGCGGGCAAGAGTCAATTTGAGCTCAACATCGAGGAAAAGCGACGGGCACGTCTAGAAGAGATTGCGCGCAAAGCAGAGGAGAAGGAGCAGAAGGAGAGGGAAATGGAAGAGAAACTCGCGAGCGGAGAATGGGTGCGCACACCAACTGGCACGCAACTCATGAAGCCCGGTCAAACAACGTACATTGACGTCTTTGGCCGTGAGCAAGTCAGTCGCCGCAAAGAGGAAATGGAAAAGTACAACAAAGCAGCTCAAGTAACGGACGCAACGACACCTGAAGAACTCCTAGCACAGACAACTCTAGTATGTCTTTTCACCTATCTCCCCCTCAAAAAAAAACTCTGCTAACAACGTACTCCCCAGTCTCAACGCCTCGTCCCAATGACCATCTTCGTCCTCGTCACCATCGCCCTCTCCTACGCCTTCGCACACTACTACACGCCCCCCTCGCCCTCGTACCGCATCTTCCCAGACCTCTCCCCGACAACCGCCACCATCGGCGCCCTGGTCGTTGCAAACTGCGTCGTAGCACTGGGCTGGCGCGTTATGCCCTTATGGCCCTTCATGACCCGCTACTTCATGCACGTTCCCGGTTACCCGCGCGCCATCCAGAGCGTCACCAACGTCTTCAGCCACATCCAGTACGAGCACCTCCTCGCCAACATGATGATGCTGTGTCTTGTCGGTCCCGTATGTTGTGATCTCGTTGGACGCGGTGTCTTCATGGGCACGTATGTAAGTGCTGGTGCCCTCGGCACTCTGGCCTCACTTTACTGGGCAAATCTCGGAAGAGGCAACATCACGGCGCATTCGGTCGGTGCCTCAGCAGCTATTTGGGGTATCTCGGCACTGTACTGCTTGTTGACTGACCAAGAGAGGATCAAGATCCCGCTGTTGAAGGATCAGGAAGTTGCATTTTGGCCCAAGATGCTCTTCGTAGCGTTTGTGCTGTTGGAGATTCATTCGGCGACGAGAAGGAAGACGACGATGGATCATGCAAGTCATTTTGGCGGCATGGTCGTCGGAATGGCCACTGCGGGCTATTTGCGAGCAACGGGGTTCAGAGAGAAGATTGGGGCTGCGGAGCAGCAAGGCGTTCAGGCTTGGGCTGGGACACCCGAGAAGGTGGTGGATGTTGGGGCGATTGCCAAGGAGGGGATGAAGGAGGTCAAGCAGAGTTTTACTGAGAGTGGGAAGTAAAAAGAGGAAGATGTCTGTGTGTATGTATGTATGTATGTGGAATGTATACAAGTATATGGTACAACTTTTTTTTTGTCCGAAACAAAAACAAACCCCTTCCAATTCTATTCAAGCGATACAAAAGGAATATTTGAGTAAAACACCCATATTCATGCCAATCACCAATCTAACCAAATCCCAATCCCCATTTTCACCCACACAATCCATAATGACTACTCCAGTACTTCCATCCCCGTTCTCCTGCCTTTTTCTAACTACCCCTTCTTCTTCTTCTTCTTCCTCCTGTCCCGAACCAAGACTCTGTAAATAAAACCCCCCACACATCCCCCTCTCCACACCCTCATTCACCACCTTGGCAATAGCACTCGGCCAACACGCCCTCTTCCAAAAATTGCTGGCGCTCAGAAAATTCAAGTGCAAAGGCGCAGGCGGCACGGGATGCGAGGCATCCGTTGTTACACCCGGTATGGGATGCGTAACTGCTGCTGCGCGGGCGAGGTGCTCGGTACAGTGGTGAAGTTTTTCCGGGATCAGAGAGGGAACGAGGACTTCGCAGTAGTCTTGGAGGCAGAAGGAGGATTGGGTTGGGGAGGTGGGGGAGGAAGGGGAGGAGGGGAAGAGGGCGTGGGTGGAGTTGTGGGGCCAGGCTGTTGCGTCGAGGCCGGCTGGTTTTTCGTTGGGATTGTTGAAAGGGGATGGGGAGATGGTGTAGCGGCGGAGTAGGATGAGTTTTCCGCGGACGGAAGAGAGGTAAGGGGTTTTGTTTTGCGTGTACCAGCGAGTCGAGTTGGGGGTTATGTAGTGTTTTTGCAGTATAGTGGCGAGGTGGTCGTCTGTTGCGCTGCCTACGCCTTCTCTTTTTAGGCTGACGAGGAGGGTTTCGCTGGGGTGGGCGGCGAGGAAGTTGTAGCAGGTTTGGAGGATCGGGGCGAGATATTTGGGGCCGGTTAGGCTGATGGGGAAGGCACCGTGGACGAGGTAGAGCTCCTTTTTTGAGGTGTCGGTTGCGTGGATGGGTTGTACGCGGATGTCGAGGAAGCGGATGCCGTTTTCCAGTTGGGTTTTTATGTCGTGGACTTGACACCTGACAGATGGTAGGGCACGGTAGTGCGTGTGTGAGTTGTGTGTTCCTGGTATGCTGATTGCAGAGAGAGGGAGGTTGTCGGGGAGTGTGGACATCCATGAGGCATAGCTGGGAATGTGGTTGCTTTGGATTGCCAGGTGAGGAATTGGCTTAGAAGGGTGAAAAATGGCATTGTAGTTTGCAGAGGGGTTTGCAGAGAGTGCAGTAAAGGCTTGCGTCGACTTTTGCGTGTACGAAGGATTCGAGTCGATGCGATAGCGTTCAGCTTTGGCCGTTTGAATCGTGATACGGAGCACTGGGCTTGACAATGTAGCTGCATTGCGAGGCTGATTTTGGTTGGGGAACTTGAGCGTATAGGATTCAAAAGGCTGTAACGTGACTTCCAGATCTTGATGGTTGAAACTCTGGGCATGTCCACTGAGCTCTGGCGACGTAGGTGTTGCGGGCGTAGTGCTTTTGGGACTCAAAAAGTATCCATGGGCTTTTGATTGTAGTGTGTTTGGATCTTCAAACCGCTCAACACGCAGCAGAGAAATAGCAATCGGAGTCAGATTCCGTACCGTAAGTGGGGAAGACATCTTGCTTGACTCCCGAGCTCTACAGTCTAGAGATAAAGTTGTCTAAGGTAGACCAGAGATATCTTCACGCCCAGTCTAGCTGAGTCGGAATATAATAGGTAGCGTTATTCTGTTTTACAACACCAGACAGAGCAGCTTGCTGGGATTGCATACAATTACAGCCAGACGTTAGCAGTAGATTATCATGAGCAGAAAAAAAAGGCCGAATCTATATCGGGCGAACATGCTAAGGGCAAGGGTCAAAAGGCAAGTTGTCAGCTAGACACGCAGTGTGGACAAAGCGCCAAGACTGCGCCAGCCTCCGAAGGCGTGTCAAAGACGCGTAACCCAGTGTAAACAACAGTCACGTATCGAGAGCGGGAGAAGTAACATGGTGCATGGAAAAAAGTAAAACGTTGATACGACTCCATGTCAAATGGCCCAATAAGATGACTTGACTGAGATGGTAAACAACCAATATCAATTGCGGCAAGAGCACTATTCTATCTCCTGAAAACGTAGTCCTAGGACCCAAGGGACTCTAACGTCCTATTCTGCCTCGACCAGGGGTCCGCCCGGGTATCATGCAGCCGAAACAAGTAGGATACGCATGTCCAACATGAAAAAAAGGTAATGATACAGCTGGAATACATCTGTACACACGAGCAAACGCCTCAAACCAGTCATAGCACGCGCACAAATGCGAAAAGAAGAATAAAATATGTCGTACCTCCAGCGCCGGTAAATGCGATGGATGCTAGCAAAGAAGGTGGTTCATGTTCTTGGGAACAGCACCTGTAGGGCTCTCGATTACATGCCGCTGTGCACTCCCAGATGATGAAGGACGAGATTCACTCGTACATGTGGCGTGTGCAAATGCCATTTCCTCCTCAATCTGAGCATTGGGTGTTCGGTCCTTGGTAGGTGTAAAGCTTTCAATAGGTGGCCGTTTTGGCGAGTGATTGTTGCGACCGTCCACGTTTGACACGGGCTGGAAGACATAGTCTGACTTGATCCTCGTCAGTCTTGCCAATTTCCTAGGAGTGACCGGATGCCGGCCCTTTCCAACAGCAATCACGTTGGCGACGTTTTCCTTTGGCTTGAGCTGTGGGTTGAACTGTGATTCGATGGGGGGAAAAGCAGCATCAGACTTTTTGGCCAAAGATTTGGCGCCGCTTTTTACAGCAACCTTGGTAGCTTTGAAGACATTGTTGATGGCAGGAACCTCCTTGGGCTCCTTCTTGGCCTTGGTCTTGGTTGCTCCTGCTGCCTTCTTCGTTTGTCCCTTGGGCTTTCTTGTGGGTGCTTTTCCTGCTACCTTGCCAAAGAGATCTAGTTGAGCGTTTTGAATGTCCGCCTTTCTCTTTGTGCCCTTCTTCGATGGTGTTTCTGGTTCCTCCTTGTCAAACGAGTGAGCAAGGATGCGTGGGCTTTGGCCAGGTGTCAGCTGGCCGGCATTGCGCAGAACACCCGGCTTACGAGGGGTACCAATGACCACTTCTGCCTTTTGCTTTTCCTTGATTTTGCTCAGATGCTCGTCCGTGACTGTCTTGTACTCCATTGGGTCATCCCACCGGCGCATGTTGGCGTGGCGAGCAACTTCGTCACAGGGGCCCTTGACGACCAAATCCCACTTGTCCTCAAGGTCCTTTCCAACTGGCTCAGGGTCATTATTCAGCCATATCGTGACACCATCCTTGCGGTCACGAACAATGTTGCACATTTCGCGAGCGATACGCCGTACACCTGGGACCTTGAGGGTGGTGCCAGCAACAATAACAGCGTCTGGCCTCATGCGCATGTCGTATGACGCGCAGGAACCGATTGATTCATCATCGGGGTTGTGCTCATTATACAGGACCATGCGTGGACGCAGACGGCCGATGCCATGGCTTCTCTTATCTGCGACCTGACGAATCTCATCGTTTTGCACGCAGCTCGGGCAAGGAGGCGGGCTGGGACCGTTGAATTGCTCAGCATCAAAGGGCGTTATCGCGTGGCATTTGGAGCAGGACATGTAGTCAAGGCCGCCATGGACCTGCACAGTCTTGGGCCAGGGTCCCTTCTTTGGTAGCGGGACCTGGGTGCTTAGAGGAGGCAGCGATGTGTCTATGCCGTCGACGTTTTGGGTGTAGAGTCGCATGAGGCGGCCTTCCTGGGCCAGCGTAGCGAGGAGGTGGTGGAAGGCGGTAGGCTGGGCCGATTTGGTATGGTGAGAGAGGGTACGGACCATGTCGTGGAACGTCGATGTGGACGTGTCATCCTGGTAAACAGAAGCGTCGAACAGGTCCTTGCCAGACGACTTGAGCTTGTGCTCCTTTTTGAGCGTGTTGAACAGGCCGGTGGCAGAGCGGAAGTCTGGAATGCCAGCTGACACGGAAATACCAGCCCCTGCAATGACGACAATCTTGCGCTTCTTGTGCAAGACGGTCAGCAAGCGCTGCAGCTGGGGCAGGTGTTCTAGGGGAACGTCGGGCTTGGACAGGTCGAGATATTCTGCCGTGCGCTCCTTGGGTTCCATTGTCTTCCTCCTCTTTGGTGGACGCGGGTTGTCGTCGTTGCTGCTGCATGGGGGCGAGGGCATGTCTTCGGGGACAGGCGTTGTCTTGGCGGACGAGCGCTGTGAGGACGAGGGCGACATGTAGGCGCGTCGGTGGGCGAGCGTGGTCAGCTCGGGGGGTGGAGTAGGTGAGCGAGAGAGGAGCGAGATTTCAGAATCCGACATTTCTGTCAAGGGCGAGCTAGGCACGTTTGTTGGGGTGGGAGAAGCCATTGTGAAGGGGGCAGGCGCGACGCGAGTGGTGTGGGGTGTCGAGCAGTGGGCAGCGACCAGCGGGTGCGGTGCAGAGATCCGATGGTGAAAGGAAGCGGCGGCAGCAGCTTCAGCGGTAGGCCGCGTCGGGAGCTACAACGGGAGTTGCAGCTGGAATTATCGCGCTAGAGGCGCGCATAGAGTGTGCGAAGAGAAGTTGAGAGGGCCGTGGAGAAATGCCGCGTGTAGAGGGCGTGTGCTGAGGGCGGGCGTGTGGGAAGCGCAGAATGAGCAGGGCTATGTGTGGGTCGTGGTTGCTGTCCACCGCTGGCCGTTGGATCCCCGTCAAGGAGATGGGTGCGAATAGCAAAGGGAGCGCTAGGCCATTGCGCCGGAAGTGAACGGCGCGATAAAAATAGGGCGGGTGCGCGTCGCAAACAGACGCGTTTGCAGTGGCTGCCGGGGCGGTGGTTGTGGTGGGTGTGGTGGTGGAGGAGGAGGAGAGCGGGCGAGTTGAAGAGGTTTGGCGGAGGTTGCGACCATGACGGGCCCAGCGCTGGTTCACCTCGACAACCATGGGGCACCGCTGCAGAGTCCCGCCAAGCGGCCACCCAAACACCCACCTGTTTACAGTTCATAGAGACATGCGTCCATAGCCGTGGTCCGGGCTCGTGCTGAGTCGATCCAGCATCCAGTGCTCAGCAGAAGCAAGCCTGACCACAGACAGCCAGCTGTCCGTGTCGTGGAATGGTCTTTCTGGCCATGTACTTAGTTATTGGCCGGCTAAGTACATGTGTACATGTGTGCTATGTATGTACAAAGCATTGGCTGTTTTTTGCGACATCACATGTCTCTTTCTGCCTACGCCCGATTCTGCTGCTTGGCCGGCGGGGGAATAGCCAACAGTACAAGCAATGTGCGCTTCTCTCGTCGCAGCGCCTCGTCCGGGCCACGACTGTGCCTCTGAAGCTGCACACCGTGTCTTGCAGCGCCTGCATCCGTCGTGGCCAGGGCCGTGTTGGGATCAAAAGTTGGCCATGACGATGGTGCACCCAACTCCAACGCACAGTGCACGAGCTAGAAGCGCGCTAGTCGCCGTTAGCGCGTCGCTTACTGCCGCCATCCATGCTGCCCTTGCTCTTGCGTGCCAACCACGCCCCGGGAGCCTGCGAGGAGCCTCTGCAATCCTCTGCCGCTCGCCTTACAACATCGTCCCTCGTTCTTTTCCTGCGTTTTGCTGTCTGTGATACCCGGCCGCTGCTGGCCCCACCCGCTTCTAGTCTCCCCTTGCTCTAGCCGCCCCTCGTGCCGGGCGCCCCTCATCATGGATGGCGCAAGCTACAACATGGACGTGGACGATCTCTTTGGCGACTCGGAACATGTCAACATCCAGACTATAAACACCACACCGCCCGCAAAAGGCCGGGATGCTCGTATCGACGAACTGGGCTCTACCGGCTGCTGCCAGTAGGCCAAGCCTTCCTTGCCTCTCCAACCTCCTCTGACACGTGATAGAAAGATCTCATGGTCCAAAAACGGCTGTGTCGCCTACATAACTCCAGATGGCTATTCCGTCAACCTCAAAATCTTCTCCCGCAACCCTGAAACCGGCAAGTGGGCTCTCGGAAAGACGGTTCCTCTCGAGCTGCCCCAGGGCTCCGAAGTATTTCCATTAATTCACCTGTCATGGAGCCATCTGGGCAACGACCTGGCCGTCATGGACCAAGCAGGCCGCGTCATGATCTTCTCCTGTGCCATGGCCTTGGACCGCATGCACTTCACCAGAGCTGAGATTGCCCATCCAGAATCAGAAGTCGACGCCGTTGTCGGCATGCATTGGCTCGCAATCCTACCCTATGCACAAAAGGTAGCATTCCCATCATCTCGGCACGGCTAAAATCATTTACACTCTTCTAGAATCTGATTGCATGGTCAGCTGCACGAGAAGGCAACAAGTGGAAATGGAACATTCGACAACATTTATTCAACAATGCCCATCATCCTGTCGACGGCAAAGCTTCACTCATCTATCTGAAGAGATATGGTGAACTCAAACTCCGTTTCCAACAAAACGACAACAACTGGCAGGAGGCATCCGCCCAACTGGGTCCCATGATCTCCACCAAAGAGTCGTTCACTCATGCCGCCTTCGCCTCCAATAATGGTATTTCCCTTTTGTTTCCCATGTCTTTTTTCTACTAACGAACATAGACAACACTCTTCTTCTAGCAGCATACGATGTCAAGAGGCGCCTGCATCTGTACCGCGTTGAGACGATTTGGAACGTTCCAGCCGATAAAAGAAGCCAAAATGCCGGCCCCTTTGAAAAGCCCACAATCCAGGTCTCACTTCTCGCTCTAGAAGACACCTGCAATCCTGTTGACATGGCCAACGACGAACTAAGTAATGGTGGGACCTCAGAAAGCGCCGCTACTGCTGCTGCACAACTGACCCATCTTGATTTCCTTCCCGTCACACCTCAACAAGATGACGGCTCCGTACCAACAGTTCAGGCCATATTTAGCAGGCCACCAAATCCTATCTCGTATGACATGAATCCACAAGAGACACGCTACAGCATCATTGTCAAGTGGCAAGTTCATCAAGAGCAGCAGAATCAGCTACACCCCAGCCTCGAACAGGTTACATCCAAGAAGAAAAGTGTCAGCTCACTGCCTGCTCAGACTGCTTTTCTGTTAAAACGACAACCAGATTTTGCACTTCACTCAGTTGTCCTAGACTTTTACCCCATGTGGTACAACATGCTGCTGGCGTTTTGCTATAGCGATGGCTCGATCGAGTTCAGGAAGCGATCCACAATGGAGGTCATCATGCCAGACGACAATACTGACAATGTAACCTCGCTACTGCAGGCTGGTTTCGTATTCCAGCACGCTGAACCTTCGTTGCACGTTGCCTTCTCTCCAAACCACTGCGTAGCTGTTGGGATGCAACTAGATGGTACCACGAAGCTTCGTTTGATGGAATACACGCACGGTACCTTGTCTTCAGACGATGATGACCCACACCACTCTGCTGCGCTTGCAGCGCTCATTCTTCAGTCTTCATCAGCCGCCAACCAATACTTCTCTAGCGACGACATCTTCGCCATTATCGATTCAATGAGCGACAAACGAAAGCAAGACTTTATCACCCTGCTGTTCGAAGGGCTGCAAGTGAATATTGACTGTGGCATTGACGACTCATCCACGAACCATTTCATCCTACTCGGACGCTCACCCTTCTTTGTCAAAACACTCTCAGCAATGCACCTCCTGGGCCTTCAGGGAACCATCAATCGCACCTTGGTTAGCAAAACTGCATGGCAGATCCTCAACATCAAGTACGTCACCCAGATCCTCACAACCATCGTCCGCATGCACGGCGACGTATCCAAAATCAACCTTCGCCCCGAAGCCGTCCCCCAAATGATTGGCACAATCCGCTGGACCATGCACTTCATGGCCTACATTCTCGACGACCTCTTCGCCCTCGGCCGCGCCCTCTCCGACATCCCCCCCGCAGACCTAACCCGCGACATTCTCGAATCCAAAATCAAAGAAACAAACAAACCCGCCATCCTTCTCCTCCTCTCCGCCTTCCCCCGCGCAATGATGAAACTCTGGGCCCAACCGATCCAATGGGTAAAACGCAGCGCCGAATCCCAAGCCGCCACCTCCAACCCCGCCGGCGGTCCTGTTCCCGTCCAATCCCCAGAATCAAAGAAACTATACACACCGCTCCTCTCCGCCGTCTCCGAACTCCCCTTCGAGTGGCGCTGGTTCGAAGTCCTCGTCACAGAAACCACAGCCCACATCCGCGCAATCTACAAACAACGTAACCTCAACGACGCACAACGCAACAGCATCGAGCGCGAAATTCTCCTCGGCAAAATACCCGACATCCTCTTCCCCGTAGCAAAGCGCCTAGTCACAGACACCCTGTGGAATTCCAACCAGCAAAATGCTTGTCTAGCAGATAAACTCGACATGGGCAAACTCATGTTCTTCGATACCACATGGCTCGGCTTCACGGATTCAAAACGTGCACGCCTTTGGCATGACGAGCATGTCGTCGACGTGTGCCAGAAAATGATTATCCGCGGTATCGGCACCTGGGTGCATCCTGTTAATACGTCTGGTCACCACTTGATGGGTAGGGGGAGAAGTGATAGTTTGCAGAGTGCTGCTGGGGGCACTGGTGCTTCCGCTGCTGGTGGTGCTACCGCGAATGGAGAGTCTGGGTCTGACAGGAAGGGCAGGAATATGCTGAGGCAGTGTGTGAGGTGTGGTGCTTGTATGGAGGATGTTGTGCCTGGTCTGCAGGGCTATACTATTCATCACTATCAGTGGTTGGTGGGCGTGAGCAAGCACTGCGTCTGTGGCAACAGTTGGATGCTTGTCGAGACCAAGCCATCTCTGAGGTAATGCCACACAAAATGCTGTCTTCCATCACCTCTTCATTTTTTTATCTACAAATACCATGTTAAGTAGCAATTGTCCAGGTCTCATATCATATAGAGCAAAAATAAAATATACAAGAGTAACATCATCATCATCATCATCATCATCACACCACAAGTACAACACAATTCTTCACTGGACATTTCTTCTCATTCCTTCGTATACAGACTAGCTGCTTTTCATCATCATCCTCGTCGCGAGACGCGCATGTAAATCATAGACACATACACACATGGCCGGGAACCACAATTGGCTCGACACAGCCGCTCTCAAGCATACAAGTATAAAGCAATCTATGCCTTGGCAGCACCCGCCTTAATCAGCAGGATATCGCCATCCTCAACAACGTAGTCCTTGCCCTTGGTCATGATCTTGCCCTTGGCCTTGACAGTGGCTTCGTCACCCTCTTCCCTCAGAGTCTGGTAGTTGTACACAATCGCTTGGATAAATGTCTTCTCAAAGTCTCCATGAATGACACCGGCAGCTTGTGGCGCCTTGGTGCCTGTTCTTATTGTCCATTGTCGGACTTCGTCGGTACCAGTTGTGAAGAAGCTGCCGAGCTGGAGAGCCTTACGCATCGTCTGGATGGCCTTTGGAAGGGCCGACTTGGTATTGAGGTTCTTGAGTTCCTCGGCGGCCTCCTCATCGGACATGACAGCAATGCGCTCCTCAAGCTGTACGGAGATGGGAATGATTGGGTCACCAGGGGCGTTGGTCTTGACCCATTCAGCAATCTTGGGAAGATGCTTGTTCTTCTGGCGGATGTAGTCCTTCTCGCTCAAGTTGACAAGGTATACAACAGGCTTGGCAGAGAGAAGGAAGAGAGGGTTGATGTGCTCAACCTAACAAATCGTTAGCACGATTCGCAAAAGAACTCTTGTAATACGAATCGAGAAAAAACATTGTATATCAGAAAAGGACGTCACTTCAGAACGGCCCAGCGTTAATGGGCCATCAGAGAGCTGGGATTATAGAGCAATCGCTCTTTGTCATCTTGTAATGGGAAAGGATGCGGAAAAAAAATGCGTACGTACCTCCTTAGGTGACCAGTTGCCCTTTCGGACATCCTTGCCATTCTTAAGCATGTCGAGGACCTTCTCAACTGTAGCCTGCTCCTCCTTGAGCTTCTTCATCTCCAAACTCTGACCACCTCTGCGAGTTTCCTTGACAAGGTTGGCGTGCGCCTTCTCGACAAACTCAATGTCCTTCAATCGCAGCTCCTCGGCAATAATGTCCAAGTCACGAATTGGGTCTACGTCACCCTCGACGTGGATAATCTCGGCATCGTCGAAGCATCGGACGACCTGGAAGATGGCATCGACGGCACGGATGTGCGACAAGAAGGCATTACCGAGACCGGCACCAGTGGAAGCACCGCGTGTCAGACCAGCAATGTCGTAGATGGTCAGGTGGGCGGGCACGACCGACTTGGGCTTGTAGTGCTCTACCAACCAGTCGAAGCGCTCGTCGGGAACGAGGACACGAGACTCTTCTGGGTCAATGGTGGCATATGGAAAGTTCTAGACATATCAGCGCAAGCTCTAGGTGCGGAATTGCGGGCGACTTACGGCGGGGTTACCAAGCGAGCACTTGGTGATAGCTTGGAAGAGAGTCGACTTGCCGACGTTTGCTAGGCCGACCTGGCATTTACTGTTAATGTGAGAAGGCGACAAAACAGGCCTACATAGGGCTCTCACTCACGATACCCGTCTTCAAGTTGTTGCCTGGCCTGCCGAGCGGAATCTTCTTCTCTTCAACTTGCTTCTTGGGAGGCATTTTTTTCTTCTTGGGCGCCGAAGCGTAGGTGCGGGCAGTTGTGAAGGTGATGAAAAATTTGGCGGGGGAGGAACAAGAGAGCAAAGGCGCGGAAAACAGGCTGGCAGTACTTGCTGCCGGACGGTAAAAAGTGGGTATCAAAGAAGAGAAAGAAAAGGTGAGAAGCCGGGTGGGGGGCGTGATGAAATAGAGGGGTGAGAGAGTGACTTGCAGCCGCTCTCCTGCGTTTGCTGGGTTGGTTGGGTGACTGGAGTCCAATCGAATTTTACAGCTTAAGTTATGGCGCTAGGACCACCTCGGTCGCTCGCTTGGCGCGGATATGTAGCTAAGACGAAAGAGGCAATGGCCTCCCCGGCCTGGGTGCATGCTAGCCGCGCCGCTGCATCTCGGATCGCCAAACAGCGGTGTTGCACGTCTACTGTCATGAACCCTACGTACATCACCATCCTCCATCTCCGAACCCCACACCTCGGTCTCCGCACATCTTCACGGGCAGGCCCCGGTCTACAGCCCTCGTCTATCTCACCTTACCACCCTACGCCCTCCGCCGGGCCGCATCCTCAGTACCAAGCGTTGCTTTATTCGTGTCTATGATACCCCACCCTTCGTCTTTGGTGCCAGCGCAGAGATAGCTGCGACAGTAAATACTATACTCGAATAATACGCATACGGGCGCACAAAATGGCGTCTAATACTCGTCCCAAGCCTGCGCGCACAAGTTCCAACCACCATAGGAATACACTATCCATGCAGAGAACCGAAATCACAATCAACGTTTACGATCTGCTGCCTCCCGGCAAGATCTCGAGTATCCTCTGGGCAATCGGAAGCTCTCTCTTGCACTCTGGTGTAGTCATCGGCGATAAGGAATACGCATACGGGGGACACGACCGGAGAGACCTCACTGGAGTTTATTGGACCAAACCCGGACTGGAGCCTCCGGGTGGCACTTTCAAGCAAGCAATTCTACACGGCTTCTCATTCCGCCCTGCCGAGGAACTGGATGCTATCATACAAGAGGTTTGAAATGCTGGATAGTTCAAAAGGGACCGACTGACCTGTTGTAGGCCTCACATGAGTTCCAAGGGACATCATACAACCTACTCACAAAAAACTGCAATCACTTCACATCATATCTCTGCGAAAAACTCACCGGTCGCCCAGCCCCGGGCTATTTGAATCGTGCGGCTAGCATCGGCGTCGCTCTTCCATGCGTTGTACCACGGGAATGGATAGCGCCACCGGATTATGATACTGCGGATGGAGAGTTACTTGACGAAGAATTCGAAGACGAAGGGTCGTCGATGCTGCGACACGATCGAGAACGAGAACGCGCTCGGACAGCTCAGGAGACAAGGGGCTGGGAGAACACGAGCAATTCTGCTGGAAGTAGTCGAAGTAGTCAGGGAGGCGCAAGAGGGCATATCAGGAATGAGACCAGAAATCTTGCGCCCAGGCTTGTCAGCATCGCGGAGACAGATTCTAGTGGGAGGACTATGCCGCCCGCTGAAAGGGCGCCACTCCCGAGGAATCTAACATGACTTTCAAGCTGGTCTAATTCGTCGTCCTTGCACAGGCACTGCTCTTTTGTGATGCTTGTACTTTAGCGCTGAAGGTCTTTATTCGTGGACGCTTTCCAGGTCCAACATCGCATCGTACAGTTTCTGCCTTTCTCTTTGTACTGCCTGACCGTACCAATCAGAGTCTCTAACCCAATCTCCTTGGCTTCTTGCTCCTCACGCCGCCAAACTTCAACCTTGTCGAGTCTGCCAGTTTGACAATCAATGGCCGTATCTTCTTTCCCTCGGCGCCCAATATCGCCTTTGTGACGGCCTCTCTTCCTGGGCCGAACCCTCTGTACACCAACTCTAATTTCTTGATTTGTGGCAACAAGCCCTTATCCTGAATTCTGTTCATCAAGAATGCCGCCAACTGATAAGCAGCGTCATACGAGCCTCTCCCTGCTTTCCTGAAACCAATGTTGCCACATGATACCGAGATCAATGGATCACGGTTGGGTCTGGTAAGGCATAGATGTGTGTTGTGCTTGGTTGCGTAGACGTGTAGTTTGTGCTTGTCGTCTTCTTCCCATTCGCGCTGGACTAGGTTACCAACTCTGGGAAAGCCATCCGCGTTCGGGATGAGGGTCGAGAATTGGTCTTGTCCCGCTTGGTAAAAATGTTGGGATACATTTGAGAGCAATGAGTCCATTGACTGGTCTGGTTTATTGCGGTCGGTCGGCGCTGCATTGAGGGCCCGTGTACTGTGGGTGAAGGGTCGCAGCGATTGCGCATGCCGGCATGATGTAACAATTGTATTTTTGAGGGATCGAAACGCCCGTAACGCGGTGTTGTGAGCCATGTTTGGTGGTAGTGACAGATGCCCCAATCAAGACTGCAGGAACATTGGTGGGCTAGAAGGTCAAAGAAAGTTGCGAAGTTACGATGCTTGGCATTGCCGAATGGCCGATGCGGAAAAAGATGGCAATGCCGCCTGACGTTTTCACTCAACATTTGCCGCGGCCTCGATTTGATCGCACCACTCCTGGACCCGTCACACGCTGAAACTTGAGACTCGAGATTCTGCATTAATCCCTTCCAGAGCATGAGACCGCTGACTGCAAGCACATTCGCCGCCAGTGCGCGATGGAGCATACAACCCGCCGCCGCTGCAACACCAGCACCCGCATACGCAAGGGCTACATCCTATAGACGGATATCAACATTGCCTCGGACACCGCAAGGCTCTGTCTCACGCACCTCCGTGCCATTGGCATCCTTGGCTTCACCACAACCATTTCTTCGCAGTAATTTCCTGCCCCACGATGTCCTCTTCCGCACATCGGCCGCATACGCCCGCCACTTTTCTTCTCGGCCCGCCCTGTACGAGCAAGCACAAAAACAAAAGGCTGTAAAGGACGAAGAGCCAGTGCCGCAATCGGAGGCTAAGAAGTCCACAACCTCCGAGGGAAGCACTGCGGAGGAAGCCACAAAGAAAGAGGGCGAGGAAGCAAAGGAAAAGAAGGAGGGCGAGGAGGAGTCGGGTGAGCAAAAGGAAGGCGAGGAGGGTCAGAAGAAAGAGAAGCAGGATGCACCTCCACCTCCACCCCACGGTGACAAGACCCCCTGGCAAGTCTTCACTGAGACGCTGAAGCAGGAGTTCCAGGCTTCAAAAGACTGGAACGAGGGCACAAAGCAATTGGGCGGCGCGCTGCACGATTTCCAACAGAACCCAAATGTCCAAAAGGCTGGCCAAATCTCTGAGGCTGCAAAGACAAAGACAGCCGAGGCACTGAAAGCAACTGCATCAGCTGTGGGTCAAGGTGCGGCTTGGACGTGGGATACCATGCCTGTGAAGGGTGTTCGTGCTGCTGCTAGGGTTACTGGAAGCGGTATTGAATACGCAACAAGACCAGTGCGACAAACAAAGGCTTTTCAGGCCGTAAAGGAGACCATTGATGATGGCAGCTCATCAAGATATGGTGGCTGGGTCGAAAAGGAAGAGCGCAGGAAGAGGCGAGAGTTGCGTGAGCTCAACGAGCTCAAGCGAACTGGCGGCAAAGCTCTCGGGCCAATGGAAGAGGACCCAAAGTGAGATTGCCTCTAATAACTTGATACTTCTCGACTAACATTGTACAGTGCCGGTACCAATGTAACACTACACAAGGACGCGAAGTACAAAGAGGTCTGGAGAGAGTGGAAGGACAACTCCAAGCTCGCCCAAGGATTCTTCAATATGAAAGCTGTCTACAGAGAGTCTGACAACCCTCTCATTGAGACGGCTCGTAGCATCTCGGACCGCATCACTGGTTTCTTCGCCGAAAACGAAACAGCAATGGTCATCAAGAAATTCCGGGAGATGGACCCCAACTTCCAGATGGAGTCTTTCCTGACTGAGATGCGCGAATACATCCTGCCTGAGGTTCTGGATGCTTATGTCAAGGGCGACGTCGCTGTTTTGAAGGAGTGGCTGTCGGCAGCCCAGTACTCTGTTTACGCTGCACTGATGCAGCAATACCAAGCCGCTGGTCTCAAGTCTGACGGAAAGATTGTGGATATCCGCGGTGTTGATGTTCTCAACGCAAAACTTTTGGAGCCTGGAGAGATCCCTGTCTTCATCCTCACGTGCAGAACCCAAGAGGTGCACGTCTACCGCAACGCAAAGAGCGGAGAGTTGGCTTCTGGCATGGACGACAAAGTCCAACAGGTGACATACGCCATTGGTGTTACCAGGATACCAGAAGATGTCAACAATCCTGAGACAAGAGGATGGCGACTGATCGAGCTGCAAAAGAGTGCCAGAGATTACTACTGAGCTACTCGCTACCTCGATTCCTTTCCTTGCATTTGCGCTCGCTGCTGTACGACTATGTCCCCGTTCACATCTTCACATTTACGCTTCTATTCTCCCGGCATCTTTGGCGTCCAAAAGATTCTGCTATCTTGTTTTATTATGAACCCAGTCTGTACGCTGGGTAGTTTGATTTGTTCTCTGGGTCATGGAAGTGGATAGACGAGCGCTACAGGTGGACACGGCGTTCGACATGACACACTTCTCAACTCTGTATGTATAGTATGACGATTGAATGGATCGATGTAAAGGGGATATGGTCAGCCGGAAGCATGCAAACGAAGGCTGTGGGGAAAATCCCGAAATCGATACTGTTGGAATCAATTAGGACTCGACTTTGAGTCCTACTGATCCGCGACACTGATTGGTCGACACGAGCACTGGCAAAGGCGTCGTCACCGCCTA
>NW_006912289.1:0-36305 GCF_000523435.1 Bipolaris zeicola 26-R-13 | reverse complement strand
GGGGGGTTTGTGGGGATACACTTAGAATGTGAGTGGGTTTGTAGATGGGGAGGGGATGTGGGTAGTGGGAATCGACACTTGTGGTTACGATGGAGGTTGGGAGGGTTAGGGGTGCATGGGACTGGGGTAGGGTGAGAGGGGAGGGAAGGGTGTGGCGTTGGGGGAAGGGAAATGCAAGGGACGCGGATTGGACATTAGTGTGTACAGCTAGTTGAAGGGATTGGGGTGATTGGGAAGAGAGATGTGGGATGGTGAGGCTGTTGAGGGGTGCGGCTGAGGTTTGTTTAGGTTGAGATTTGGTTACGGGTACAGTAAACGAACTAACTTTATCTTTGCTTTCTCTTCGAGATGCAAGCTAGCAAGGCTTGTGGGTATTATGTTGAATTCATTCAAGATCCCAAAGCGTAACATTTAAAAAAAACGACAGAGCATGTTTGTTCTTTCCATCTAGAACATCGAGCGTTCACGATCTTTGCTGAGGAGGGAGCTGTATTCCTTCCCTATCAAGTCGCTCGTCGCGAACCTTGTTTCGGTTCCTATCGACGCAGCGGACCCAGATGCTACCACACATCTTTAGTCTGTAATCCGAAAAACAAAACTAGCGAACCCGGAGTTCCCGAACCCCTTGCAGTCAGTCAGCGCGAATGCAAAACTGACATCAAGGGGGACGGAAGGGGCGGCGTCCCAAACTCTGAGTACGATACACGGCGCAGTAAGTACATGTACATATGCAAGATTACCCGCGGAGCCGCCGATATACGTGCATAAGCGGCAAACTTCGTTCCCGAACTTTTCTCTTCCTCTCTAACCCCCAGTTCGGCGCGGTGTCGTCCGTACCATGTACCTTCGTCTTAAAACTTTCCTTTCCTTTTTTTCTCTCTTTCAACTGCCAGTCTAGTACAGAAATTGATTTGATAACGAGATTTATGCACCAAGCGCGTGCGTCATGACCTTGTAGTACACATTAGAATTTTCTTTTCTTTCTTGGGGGCCTTGCTTCCGCGGTATGTAAAAGTACGTGTTCATAGTGCATTTTTTTTTCAATATGTCTCACGTTGCACATGTGTGTATGTGTACAACAGCTCAACGTGGCTCTGTGGAACGGGTTACATGTGAAGGTGGCAGGTCCGGAGGCCTTGCGATGTTGAGTGAAACTGGACGGGTAATAGATGTTATAGTCCGGCTTGGATAATAGGTATGTAGTTTCATATGTGAGCAAGGATCAAGTCCGTGCTAAATGTTACAAATGGAAAGACAAAGGGTGGTTCTAGATTAGAGATGTAGTCCTTTGTAGGCAAGTATCATGTTTGGGGTTTGCGGAAGGTGCCGTCGTCAGACGGAGTGCTAGATACAGAAGGGCCGCTCGGCGTGTGTAATTAATTGGTGACATGCCACTATGTGGCATGGCCCGGTGACTGCTCCTGTTTAGATGTACCTGACGAGAAGAGTCGAATATAATCAGAAAGAAGAAAAGAAAGGAGGGGGGGAGAGCTTGGTTTGTAGAGCCTGGAACGGGGTTTGGCTGACGAGATCATGGTAAGTAGTTGAGGAGTAGTGGTAGACTAGACTTCTAGAAGCGGACAAGTCACAGGCTGTGCATGATTGGCTACCAACTATTAGAGGCTTGAAGCACGTGAAGCTTCGCTCGAGTGTTGATATCACGTGATTATGAGTATCTTTGACGAATTCCATGTGTCTTGAAAAGTAATCTGGTATGCCGGCTATCTGCCCAACTACACCGATCAGGGAGAATCCTTCTCATCTTGCATTCCCATCCCACAAAACGTCCATACTCGGAAGAATTAATACGCATGCTATACATACGGGTCTTTGGCAAACCCGATGCCCGTCAGGCTGGGCACATACAAACAAGGAAGGAGGGCGGTTGCCATCAGGATTGGAGACTTGCTCTATCGTCAACAATCTGGATTTCCCACGTGTTAATCCATTGGCTCAAATATCGGTGAGGAAGAAAAAAAAAGAGGGCGCAGGGTGCTCAGCCCAGGCACCACACGTGCATAAGGCGGAATGGGGGAGATAAGGGCCAATGCAGGGATGGGCAAAGAGGAAATGGGGAGGCACAAAGGCGTCCACTGGAGTAGACGTGTGGCCCACCAAAGAAACGTGCATACATGCAGCGGCGGCAGCCGGGAGGCTTGCTGTCAAGGCTATAAGAGTAGTGCTCTAGTACTTACTTTTTTAGAGTACTCTCCACACATACACATGTAAGCGGGTGGACGCAAAATGCAAGCCAAGCATGCACAAGGTATACACATTCTTGCCAACCGAAGACATGCCGCGTCCTCTATCGGCTGCCGAAGCGAGGCAGAAGTAGGCTCTTCACCTGTAGTATTGCACATGGCTGGAATAGGCTAATCTACAAGCACTGCATGTGTAATTGGTAGAATGCCGGGCGTGTTGGCTTGATTGCCATTGGATGTAGCTAATGGAATTTGGTAAGCATGAAAAAGTAAAGAAAAAGTAACAAGAGATAAATTCCCATCAGAACATGTAGGAGTATACATGGACACTCGGACGCGTGGATGGTTACTTCTGGTTGTGCAAGCGTGTAGTTGTCTGCATTGACAAACTGCGCACGTGTTACCGGACGGCAAGAACGGCGCATCGGGCTCGCCCCGGCAAACTCACGTCTGCGTCTTTTCCCCCCCATTCTTATCCCCATTCCTCCCCCATGGCCCAACGTTTGAAACCCGGATCGGCAACAAGTAGTCGTTAGGGTAGGCGGAGAAAAAGTGTCCCAAGGCGGAAAGTAGTCTCCATGGGCGCTATGCCACTTGACTGTGTCTTGTCCATCTCAGCTGCCATTCTCCTGATCAACTTCCCCTCTTTTTGCTCGCAACTTGGTCTTGAAACGGCCGTGCATGAATAGCGCAACACATGTCAGGATGTAGGGCCAATCACGCGACGGGCCTCCACTCACGACTCGCAGCACAGTGTGAATAGGGCCCTAGGGCGTGATGATCTTTGCTATCACGACAGGCCTAGTCGCCGAGGCCCCGGGGGGCCTAAGCTCAATACACCCAACATCAACAGCAACAGGGCGTGGTGCCATCAGGGTAGAGATGAATTATGTTCATAGAAGTTAGGTAAAAACAAAAAGTTAAACAACTCTAAAAGTCTGTCAAAGGGAACAGCACAAGTCTTTTGACTCCCAGAAGCATGCCGCATCGTACCTCACATGGCCACCTCCACCCCCCCCCAAAATAGGAAATACACGGTACCGATCAAAATGCCATAACACAGTCGGTCTAAATAAATTCAAGGCGGATGCCAAGAGCGCCGCCATTTAGCAAAAGGTTGAAGAAGGATGTGTGAGAGAGAAGAGAAGAAGAAAGAAGAAAAGCGGTCGATACCAGTGGGTAGTAGTAGAAGAAGAAGGGAGGAGGGTGTTCAGAGGCGCGTCCAGTAGACGTGAATCCGTTAAAGTCGGTAATGCGAACCCAAATAAAAAAGATGACAGTGTCCAAAGCGAGAGGCAATCGAAGGGCACTAGTACCACCAGGGCGGCGGCGGACAGGCAGTACGTAATAGTTGGGCTTCGCGTATTTTCTTCTGCTGGACCAAGCAGCACCGCCAATGGCCAGGGCGGGGGCGACGGAACCGAGCGGTGTAGGTAATCTCTCCACAGCCTAACCCGACAACAATGACAATCGACTCCAAGTGCCTTACATTACTGCGCAACAGCAGCCCTTCTTCTCGGCCTGCTCATCCGTCTCGAACGTTGTCTTCTGGGGGCCGGCGCCGTTTGAGCCGGGGGCGCCCGTGTATGATGACATTTCCTTGTTGTATCTGCGGATTTCTCGTACAATGTCGTAGAAGGCGTTGTCGACGTTGATACGGGACTTGGCTGATGTCTCGATGAATTTGCAGCCAAAGTTTCGCGCCAGAGTTTGGCCCTCTAAACAGACGAGCGAGTTAGCTATGGGAGAGGAACAATATCAAGGAGAGAGAGAGAGGGAGAGAGAGAGAGAGAGATGGGCGGCGCGTACCTTGTGTCGACACTTGCCTCTCGCCATCGAGATCGCACTTGTTGCCGACGACAATCATGGGGAAGTAGTCCTTGTCCTTGACCCTGAGGATTTGCTGCTGAAATGTCATAATCTCCTCGAAGCTTTGCCTGTCGGTTATCGAGTAGACGAGCAGGAAGCCCTCTCCTGTGCGCATATACTGCTCGCGCATGGCCGAGTACTCCTCCTGTCCAGCTGTGTCGAGCACATCGAGCAGCGCAACCTCATCGTCAATGACGCACTGCTTACGGTACGAGTCTGGGCGATGTTAGTGTGTTTGTCGGGCTTGGGAGGCGGCGCACAGGGGATGATCACTCACCCTCAATGGTTGGATCGTACTCGTCAACGAAGTGGCTCTGGATCAGCTGGATGGTCAAACACGACTTTCCAACACCACCGCCACCGACCACGACCAGCTTGTATTCTCGAAGAAACTGGAGCAGGGTTAGCGGACGCCTGAGAGGAAAAGGGGGAGGAGCGAGGGGGGAGAGACGGACCTTGGATGCCATTGTGAAGGAAGAAGAAGAGATGCCGGACGATGCTGAGGACGTCGGGCAATGGGTATATTAGATTTTAGCAAGTACGAGGCCGAGCTCAGTGACGGATAACGGGGCCAGGATGGATGAGGCGGAAACAAGGAGCGACGTGCTCTCCAGATGCAAGCGAGAGGAGACGGGCACGCAGGCGTGTGGCGATACGACGCGCGTGTGGACGTGGTGGTTGGGAGAGGGAGGGAGGGAGTGGTCCGGGGGGTTGGCGGTGGCAAGCGAAGGAAGAGGAGTCGCGACAGAGAAGGAACAGGAGAACAGAGCGGAGCTGGGCAGAAGCGGGCTGGGCAGGACAGGGTAGGGTAGGGCAGGGTAGGGCAGAGGAAGCAGGGCAGGGCAGTAGTAGCGATATCGGTAGCGGTAGTGGTGGTAGTAGTAGTAGCAGTAGTAGTAGTAGCGGCTTGAGCAGCAGCAGCAATAGCAGCAATAGCAGCAGCAGCGCAGAGCAGAGCGGAGCAGCAGCAGCGGCTTGACGAGCAGCGGCTTGAGCAGCTTGACGAGCAGCACACTAGGTCCGTCTGGGGCGGCTTGAGCAAGGGAGCGGCTTTGGCAGACAGGACAGGACATGCACAAGGCCTCTGACTGGCGCGCCCGTTAGCGCTGCTGCCCTGTGCCCTGTGCCCTGTGCCCGCGCCCACACCACCGCCGCCGCCCTCCCAGAGCCACCCAGAGCCACCACCAGCTTCATGACGCCGCCGCCGCCGACGCCGCCGACGCCCCCCCATGAACAGGACCCGTCGCCCGTCCCCACCAGCCTCTACCACCTCACTTATGCGCCGGCTGCAAGGCGAGTAGGCCCGGCGTCTGCATGCAGCTGCCCTCGTCCTGTCCATGGCCTTGGAAGATGCACTCGGGTGTGAACACACGCACGTATACCACCTACCTGCCTACTAACCACTACTCTACACTACACTACACTACACTACACTACACTACACTACACTACACTACACTACACCCGCCCGTACCACACCACTCCCTGGCCCTGCCTCTGCCTCGTCACCACCCACTGTGCACTACCACCCTCGCGCCCACGCCGCCCCAAAAGCAAGCCAAGCAAAAGAGGCCAAAAGCGGCGCGTCGTGGAGATACAGGCGCCACATCGACGGGCTGCCTCCGATGCTTCCATGCGATCCCAGCGCCCAAAACCATACGGCACGGGGTCCATAATGTCCTCGCGCGAACCACTACTGTGCACCAGGGGGGGTGGGTTCGGCAAGATAGGGAAAATAGCAAGCGCTGCCGCAAAACGATATCGACAGCGTCGCTCTGGCACTGCTGCACTTGCTCATCCACCGCCGGCTGTGTACATCCACCATGCATCCACATGCACACGCATCACCCTCTGTCCAGGCCATGTCGACGCATCAACCCCATCTCTGCACCCATAGCCGCGGGCGCGACCATGCACCTCGGCGGCGGGTACCACAGTAAGTCGAGCGGCAGAGCGGGGGTGCCAGGAACCAACCACTCGGCAGTCAGCACTACCCACGCCCAAAACAGACTGCCCACGTGAGCCCCGCCCACCACACACATCCTTTACTACACATGTAACATTCTCCATACACACTGCACTGCTCGTCATGGCAATGCCGTCCCCCCTTGCCCCCTTCTATCCCTCCCTTATCTCTCCGCCCCTCCCCATGTGCCTGTGCCAGGGTCTGCTGCCCGTGTGTGGCGGTTGAGGCCTTCCATCTGTCTTCGAGAAGCTGCCTAGACTTCAACTGCCAGCTGCTTCCTCACTACTTGACATTCCTCCACACGTCCCTGCATCAGTCCATCCCTTAGTTGCGCTATATATATATATATATATAAATATACACATACATACTACATGCTATGTACTTACACACATACACGTTGACTACCTTGACTACCATGCACCACATCACTGTCTACGAATCCTTGTCCGACGTTTCCCCGTCGTCCTCGCCCTCTACACTGACCCGCCTCCCCTCGACTGCCTTTTCCACCTCAGGCACCAGGCTCTCCATAAACTCGCGGTCCCGACCAACCAGCGTCACCGTGTTGCGGTCCTTGCCCCATCTCGGATAGCTGCCAACCTTGACCCCCCTTGGCTCCGCCCTCGCTGCAAGTTCTGTCAGGTATCCCGCAACGGTGCTTTCAGCCAGTGGCGTCGAAATCAGAATGCGCAACACCCCTTTGCCCTCCGGGTCCGTCAGGCGCGGCAGGATGCGGGGCTTCAGTCCGTCCAACATGGCTTCAAAAAGTCGTGGCACACCAGGCAGAATGTGGACATTGCCATTAACTACGCTAACCGGCACCCACAGCGAATCATCGATAAAGACTACTTGATCTTCGTCCGCCAACGACTCGTCAATCGGCAGCTCAACCATGCGCTTCTTGGCCGTCAGCGCAGGCGAATCCACATTCCAATCAAAGCCGGGCTGTGACTTGTGCGGCTTCGAAAGACGCTTCATCCGCTCAAACGCCGGTTCGTGCAGCTTCAACTGCAAGCCAAACGCCCTGGCTATCGATTGGTAGGTAATATCGTCGTGACTGGGCCCTCATTAGCCCAGTGGCTGCATGGTGTAGCGATGGCGCTTTCAACTCACGTGGGTCCAATGCCACCACTCGTCACCACCATATCATAGTTCTTCGACATGCGTCGGACTGCCTCAACAATCTCGCCCTCATCATCCGCAATCACCTCGATCCTGCGCAGATTGATGCCCAGCGAGAAACACCACTTTGCAAAATACGCCTGAACAAACATTAGCTGCAATGATACCGCGTCGATCCGCCCCTAGCATACCGAGTTTGTATCGACAGTCTAAGTTTCACGTCAGCTGCTGTGCACCATGAATTTCTCCCTCTCGACGAACCTTTCCTCCCAAAACTTCATCCCCTATGATCAGGCAGCCCGCCGTGTGGATTAGACTCTTTTGCTGTGGTGCAGCCATGACTGATGACGTTATCGATTGGCCAAAAGAAGCCGCAGGCCGGTGCGCAAAGTTGGGCAATGGACGAGACAGTTGTCTAGCAACCTGATTGAGTCGTCCAAACATGAATCAATCAAAAGGTCTCGGCCCAGCAAAGTCTAAACAGCGAGGTGCATGAGAAAGAAGGACTCGAGCAAAGGACAAGGTGCATGATGGATATGATGGCTACATGGAGCTACGCGACTAGCGCCGTTCTCCGACTCCCCCCGCCCTACCCCACCAACAAGGGCTACCATCAGTCTCACACCACCTACAAACAATTACCAAACTCTAGCATTCTTCCCGCTTATCGTGCAACATCATGGTAAGTGCTCTTGCCGCTATACATGCCGCCAGGCTAGACAATCTACTAATCCTTGGGCCAGTCTTCGGAAGCACGACTCTACACCTTCTCAGACGAGACCAAGACCAAGCTACGAAAATTCCGACTCGGCACAAGTCGAGCCAAAGACCCGCAAGCTGTCATCTGTATGCTCAAGTGACCTTTCTATCATGTCTACCACAAGTTGCCTTGCCGCAGAGCAGTCCTACCGAGGCCGCCACACGGGCTTGTTATACCATATAATGGCGCTGACGCCTCTGCGCGCCAGACGAGATCGATAAGAAGACGCTCGAGATACGACCGGTAGATGGCGAGGTCTACTCAGACGTCCAGTCCCTTGCAGACGAGCTTCCCGACCATGCTCCCCGATTCGTGCTTCTAAGCTACCCGTTGACACTCGTATGCCTACCATTGACATGACTCACTAAAACAAACCACTGAGACAAACAGAACTCTGGACGATTGTCCGTGCCGTATGTCATGCTCTACTACCTCCCCATAACGTGCAACAGCGAGGTCAAGATGTTGTACGCGGGTGCAAAAGAGCTCATGCGGAACACAAGTGAAGTTGGCCGCATCATTGAAATTGATAGTGCCGAGGATCTGGAAGAGATTGAAGAGAAGCTCAAGGAGCAGGCATAGATTGCAGATGAACTAGCCACTGGATAGGCTTGAAAAGACACGACGTACATGCGAAACGACTACTCGACCACGCTTTTCGCACTACAATCCAAGACTCGATGGAGCACTCACATGGCCAGCACGCGAAAGAATCCATCGTATCATCAATGCCCCCGTCTTCTTGCCATTATCAGCTTTGAGGTTATTGCACTAATACTGCTAGCACTAAAAAGTTAGAGTCCATACCCCCACGAGCAGTCCTCTCAGCCCACGAACGCAACAACCAAGCATGACTGCCTCGACTGGTTTGTCAGCCGATAAAGACACAGGCGAGTAGGACGTACAAATCATGAAACATATCGGAGCACATAAGACTACTCCATGCGGTAAAGTTGTTGACGATTGGCACTATCTCTTGTAGCCTTGCACCCGCTTCTGACGCACACGCCTTCGGCTCAGCGGCTTGTAAGGCCACTTTATGCTAACACTTTGACGGCTCCAGGGATATTGTTTCTATAGCGCGGAGATTTCATCGTGGCTATGATCGGAGGAATAGCGACTTGCGTCTTTGGTGCACGGTGCCCATCCACCTCGCTGCTCCTGCCCCTTTTTTGGCGTGCTCTCCCGCTCTACCAATAATGATGCTACCCCACATGTTCTCGGTTTTGCGCTGCATCAGGGCCCAATGGCAGAAACGCAATTTCCTGGACGCCTGCTTCCCGCGAGATTTTTTTTTCCAGGGCTTCCTTGGCTTGTTGCGAGTTTGTTCCCTCTCGAGTGCAGCACTTGCTAGGTTAATTGCATTGCGTGGCCTGACCAACGGATGATATCATCATATACGACAGCACAGAAACATGATTTTCGTTTTCGTTGCTGACCTACTTTCAAGAGTATTTACGTCATTCGGTCAATTAGGAAAAAACGTGTGTTTCACATAGAGCCCCACAAAATATTCCCAGAACCCACTTTTCCTTGGCTAAAGGGGAAGGAAAAGGAAGCGTGCAAGGATGGAACACGAGGATGTTCTAATGCGATCGCCGCCCACAAAGCTATTCATTTCCCAGTGACATAGGCGACGGGTGGGAAGGCAAGGGTCGGAGCTTAATCACCTCATTTGGTGTCTTTTTTGGCACAGACTGCCAGTCATGGGGAGGGGTGAGAGGGAAGGGAAGGGAGGGAGGTGATCCAGAAGGGTTCAGGGATTCGAGTTTATGCACTACTACTTACTTACTAAGAACACCACTTTGCCCGCCCTGACGTGATCTTTCTTAGTCACCCTTTTAGGCATCTGCAATGTTAAGTATATCATACCATCTGATCAAAAAACCTTATCTCTGTATACAAATGAAATGATCGTTTGTTGTTTTTTCTTTCTCGGCACACCTTACCCACCAATCAAACTATGAAATTCCCCGATATCATTCACATATACCCCCTTCACGCACCAACCTTAAAAAACCCCCCACCACCACAATTTACACTTCCGTAATCGGAAATTTCTCCCCCAAGCTATTGATATTACTTTACCTCTTTCCTTGTATCTCTCCTTTCTTTCCTTTTTTTTTATTATTATTATTGACGTTTCTATCCTCATTTCGTAATCCTTGGTTTGCTGTTGTGATATTTTAGTAGTAATCACGGGGAGCTATAGTTATGCACATGATAAGCAGCAACGTTAATCATAGGAAAGATGATAGTTACTCAATAGCGATTAAAATATGATGTTAATATGGAAAAAAAAGGGGACGTGAATGTTTTAATTTTGTCAAGTGTGGTGCTCTGCGTGCATTGACGTATCTCGCCCGCCCCCCCCCCCCTTTTTTTTTGGTTGGATGTCACTGGGTTTTGAGTGTTTGGGCTGGTTTTGGTTCGCCATATCGTAAGATAGGGGAGTATCTGGTGTTGTGTGTAGGGTAGGGGTATCAGATGGGAGGAGGAGGTGGTGGTGGTGGTAAAAGGGGAGTTTTTTCAGTGGGTATGGGTACGAAGCAGGGACATGTAGTAGATATGGAGGACTCTTTTCTCGTGTTGATGTGTTTGGGATTGAATGGTGATGCCGGTGCTGGTGCTGGGTAGTTATGAGACGGCGGTGCATTGTTGTTGCAATGGGCTTTGAGATGCTTGAGCTTGAATCGATGGTGGTCGTATAGGAGCCTTGAGAAAGCGTTTGCTTACTTTGAGCGGTGTTCTTGGGGTCTTTGCTTTGTGTCGTGTATCATGTAGATTGATTGTGTGAGTGGTTAATTTCTCCCTGGAATGGTGTACGCGGGTGTGGTGGGTATTTACGCGTCAAACCTTTTTATCGCTTTGTTGGAAGTGAGAGGAAGTGAAGTTGAGGTTTTTCTGTCGCATTTGGATCGCTTTGGGGGAATGATGATTGCTCCGCGTTATTATCTTTTTTTCCCGAATCGTTTTACGCTCCATGTAGTGGATATAAGAAAGACTGTATTCAACATATCTCATACTCTAGATTACACGGATAAACCTACAAATGACATGCTGACATGTAACAACATTAACTCAAGTCTCGAGCAAATTTAGGATACAAAAGAATAGTAACTCATCAGTTACGCCATCCAACGCCAACCCCTCGTCTCAAAAGCACAGAAGAATCAAGATAGTATATACAACACCGAAGTTAAGCACTCACTCCCTCACCTCCCTCTTCCTTTCCCTATCCCACTCCTTCTGCTCCTTCAAAAACGCCTCCTTCTTCATCTGATACCCCTCATGCGCCTTTGCCCTCTCCCACACACCCCTAAACACTTCACTCGCCTCCAACTTCTCATTCATACCCACATGTCCTGTGCTCTTCTCCAACTCCCGTCCCGTCTTCTTATCATACTTCCTACCCCCAGCATGATTCGCGTACCTCTTCGCACGCGTCATGCCCATTTGCAAGAACTTACGCGCCATGTCCATGCCAATGAAGTCGTCCTCGTCGTTGTAGTGTAGGAACTTTTTGTAGATTGCAGATGAAGATTGGTGCGCGATAGAAGGAGTTTTGAAGCGCCAGAGAGGCAGGATGGAGGATTTGTACGGCTCGAAGGTTAGGACGCCGGTTTCGCCGCGGCCGATGCGGTACGTCATGCGTTGGGCTTTGGTGAGGGATTCGGTAGGCATCTTGGGCGTGTATTTGGTGGGGGCTGTAGTCTTTTGGTGGATACGTAGACAGCCATGGGAGAGTTGAATCGTTGTTGGTGAGGTGTTGTCGTCTGTCTCTGATGACGTAGTGCGTTCACGCTATGCGACGCGCCATCACGTTTCCTTTGTCACGCACTGCCATGTGATGTCCACGGGCCGGGCCTCAGTCTTGGTACGATCGGTGCCGTTGAGTGTACATATAGTGATTGACGTGCTATTCCAAGAATCGTGCATATTAGTCAAGTAGTCTCCGTACGCGAATCTGCGTTGAGTTGACACGTTATGGAGTCTAATATCCTCTTATTTACATTGTAATGCAACCATTTTTTGTAGTTTCGTGGTTTCTGCACATAAGTTGCAGTGGTATAGTTGGTCATTGAGTGAGGTATGTGACATTCACCAATTCCTTCACACTCCGCTCTTGTGGCGCACTGACATGCCCGATCCGGTGTATTACTTTTCCTCCCCAATCCCATTATTGATCTCCAGTCTTCCCCCATGGCCTACATATCGCCTTCTCTACCCTCTGCACAATGGACGGCTGCTGTTCTTTCTGGTCTTCCTCGTGGACGCCCAAGACCTGGCCAATCAGCCCACCAGGCTTAGGGACGGGACATTCGCGCTTGGCTGCCAGCTTCTCCTCAATCAGCTGCCTCCTCCTCCTTTCGTCGCTCAAGTTGTCTTCATTGATCTCGCCATCGGATATTCTCCGTCTACGCCGCCTTCTGTTTTCTCCTGTGGGGTCTGCTGAGTCGGCAAGTGTGCGCGGATCGACGGGGCATGGCAAGATGTGTGGAGCAGCGACAACGAGGAATGAAATCATCAGAGTCGATGTAAAGAGCGAAGTCGTCATGCGCGACCGTGGGTGAAGGTGAGGAGGCATGTTTGGTGGGTGGTGTGCAAATTAGAGAGCGGATTGCAGAGGCATTGAGGGGCTTGGTGGGCTGTCAACAGCGTCGCAGTGATTGACAAGCAGCGAGAGAGACGACACGAGGCCAATTGAGTTGCCTCGAGCAAGCGTAGACGTCGGGGGAGCGGTGGGCGCGGGGTTGCTAGTGATGAATGACTTTTGGTGGAGGGAAGGTCCAAAGCCGAGCTACTAGCTGCACGGCTCAACGCTGATCCCTGCATGTCGGAACACCCGCTGTGGATCTTATACACGATACCACCAGCCCACCATTATGCGCCTACACAGCTACTGAACAGCTTCAAATCGATATACGCATACCATACTTACAAGAAGAAGCTTACACGAGCATCTCTAGCACCAACCAATCCTCTTGGCTGCAAGATAGCCACGCGCTGCACGCGTTCCGCCACCAGCGATAGCACCCGCCCCCACCGAATTCTTCGAGATATATAGCTTTGCAAACAACCACACGTTGCGCCCGTTGTCCCAATATCCCTACGTTTGCTTCTCAAGGCACCACTACGTGCGCTCATAGCGCAGAACCGTCACCATGAGCGCTGGCGGTAGCGACCTCGACAAGTACGACCAGCCACTGAGCCTCAGCATGTGTACGCAGAGTACGGTACTGACAGCGATTATAGAGCCATTCAGCAACTCCGCGCATGTCGACCTATCCCTGAGAACCAAGTTCGAGAGCTATGCTACAAAGCACGTGAGCTGCTTATTGAAGAGGGCAACGTCGTGGCAGTCGATGCGCCAGTAACGGTAGGCAGCTTGTCAACATCTTCCGCCGGCACAGCTAACCTTATCATGTCAAAAGATATGCGGTGATATTCACGGACAGTTCCATGATCTCATGGAGTTATTCCGTGTTGGTGGAGACGTGCCAGACACAAACTATCTCTTCATGGGTATGGAGGAGCGCCATCTATGGCACCAACAATGCCTTGATTGACCAACTTGCAGGTGACTTTGTCGACCGCGGCTTTTACTCCCTCGAATCCTTCCTCCTGCTTCTATGCCTCAAAGTCCGATATCCAGACCGAATAACACTCATCAGAGGCAACCACGAATCAAGACAAATAACAACAGTGTACGGTTTCTATGATGAGTGCCTGCGGAAATACGGAAGCGCAAACGTCTGGAGGTACGGCGCCAAGCTGAAATTTTGCTAGAATGGCAGTTGACGTGTAACAGATACTGCTGTGAAGTCTTCGACTACCTTGCTCTTGGAGCTCTTGTCCAAGGCGCTGCGACGTCCCTCCAAGCCACCGATGGGCCCATCGCAGAATCCAGCAATGCGGAAAATATGCCTGACATTGACCAGGATATTGAGATTGAGACTTTGAACGCAAGCGGCGAGGTCATGTACCGCTACGCTCGCAACTCAGACTCCCACTCGAGCGCCGCATCGCAAATGAGCGGGAACTTGGGTTCGTCGTCGCCCGTCTCTCAAACTCCGGGACGCGTTGGCCCTGCAGGCACAGGCGCAACATCCTCAGCCAACGGCTCTGCGCGCAACGATACAGGCGCCATCCTCTGTGTACACGGCGGTCTGTCACCCCTCGTTGATTCAGTCGATAAGATCCGACTACTCGACCGAAAACAGGAAGTGCCCCACGAGGGGGCCATGTGCGACCTCCTTTGGTCTGATCCTGACGAGATAGATGGCTGGGGTCTATCACCACGCGGCGCAGGTTTCTTGTTTGGTGCAGACATTGTCAAGACTTTTAACCACAAGAACGATCTTAGTCTTATCGCAAGAGCCCACCAGCTCGTCATGGAGGGATTCAAGGAGATGTTTGATTCCACCATTGTAACGGTTTGGTCGGCGCCCAACTACTGCTATCGCTGCGGTAATGTAGCCGCCATCCTTGAGCTAGGCGAGGACGGTTCCAACGCCGGCTACCAGAGGAGATCAAACGGAGATAGAGGCGGAGGTGGTGGAGGCTGGGTTCTCGGCTCCAACGCTGGACCCAATGGTGAGAGGCGCTTGAGCAATATGCTCAACGACAACTTCCAGAAGAACAGAGATGGCCCAGGGCGAAGATACCGCGTTTTTGAAGCCGCGCCCCAAGACTCTAGAGGTATGCCGGCGAAGAAGCCCGTTGCGGACTACTTCCTCTAGGACAGGCATGAAATGGATGCTGCCGTGAAGAAGGCAAAAATCAGGGACTTGGGCTTGATGGGCGGTTTACTCACAAACAACGTTGTGCGCAGATCGCACAATGAGGCTGCCGAGTATTTTCTGTAATAGAAGATCCAAGGGCGTCTGGAGTTTTATTGTAGCGTAATTGGATTAGTCGTATCGGGGCGCGTTGTAGTGGACCAAAAGAAGTAGGCATTGTCATTATGGATACCCGAATCAATGATATGAACGGATCATTAGTCTCTACAGCCTATTTCTAACACCCAGCCTACCTGTGAGCGTTTGCTTGCAAGACCAAAAAGATGGAGATTTGTACGAGTTGCTTGTACGCCCCTCTTCAGACACCAAAAAAATAACCGACAAAAACATACGACAGCGGGGATTCGCCAGTGGTCACCCACCTGACTACTAGCTCGCCGGTAAACTGCTTAACTACAGAAGAACGGACGGGTTTCGGTGATCCAGTTTCCTATGGACGTATGTGCTTGGGTTGTGAAGATATGAAGATCATATCGTTGGTGTGTGCGTTGTTATCCTGTGCCCGTGGAGTTCAGTCACAACCATTTCCAAATATTGAACTTTCAAAAGAGGTAAATAGTAGAATTTCTCAACACGCTTTTTTAAACAGCCCATTGACTACGCCGCCTCAAGCTCGGTCCATACCGGTAAAGCACATACGGAATAGGCACCGTGAGCACCCCAAGACATCCCAGCAACGTCAAAGTCCAGTGCGTTCCTAGGTTCCTATACATAGGTATACCGACCACAGTCATGCCGCCCGCTGCAATATACCTGGTGAGCGCATTGAAGGTAAGCGCTGAGGCAGCGTACGCCTCATAGCTATCAATGATGTACATGTAAGCAGACATGAAGATGCAAATGTTGCTGAATCCGACGAGAACTGATGCCGCGAGGGGCGACCATATTGAGATGGAATTCTAATTTGCTAGTTAGAAAGGTTGTAAAGGGTAAGGTACGGTGGTGCTTACATAGTCAGTCCAGCCCATCCAGAAAAGGCCAATTGGTAGTGCGGGTGCGCCCACCATAGCGAAAAATAGTCTCGATTCTCGATGAACCAGTTTGCCGGATCCGTCGTCTCCGTCTTGTTTGAGTTGGTGGAGGGTCTGGCGGTAGGCGAGCGGGACTAGGATTGCTGAAAGCATGATTCCGATGAAGAGGCCCATGAAGCAGATGTTGGAGAGGCCTTCGTTGATGCCGTAGGTTTCTGCGAAGATGAAGGGGTAACTGGTAGAGAATTAGCATTGCTCAAGTCCCCCAACTAAAGCCCTTGAAGATACATACCCATCTAGAAAAGTGAACAAGATTATATACACAATTGTCAAGTACAATGTGAATGCTACAACGATAGGTTGCGTGGAGAGGAGGAATGGCCGCAAGAAGCTCTTGGACATGAGCTCGCCTAGCGAGGCATGTGATGCTTCTGCTGCTGTCATGAAACGTTCGTTTCCTGTAAGCTTGCGGAAACAGGCTGCTTTGTAGTGTAGGATTCGTGGAGCGAAGGATTCTTTTTTGAGAAGTAGGATAAGGGTGAACGTTGCGCTGACCAAGATCAATGTTATCCATTCAGCCCATCTCCAATCGACAGATGGGTCGTATCCAACATAAGCGCCTATGACGGGTCCTGTTTATCAATCGTCTTAGTAAAGCTTCTAAGATATGCTCTGTGAATCAGACAGGAGTATCAAGGACTTACCAAAAACTGGCCCACCAAATGCGGGAATGGCGTAAAGGGGGAGCGCAAATGTCTTTTCAATTGGATCCCACATATCTCCCACCGTCCCTCCCGCTACCGTGAGCGGAGCACTAGCGGAAAATCCAGCTAGAAATCGGAAAACAAGTTGAGCGCCAAAGTTCGGCGCCAAAGCTGCGCCCAGGATCCAGCATCCAAAGATGAATAGTGAAACAAGGTAAACGAGATACCGTCCCAGGAGCTCAGAAAGCGGACTAAGCAGCAATGCTCCCAATCCCATTCCGACCAAAAACAGCGCGGTAGCCAGCGATTCCGCCACCTCTGATACACCAAACTCAGCAGTCGCACTGGTCAACACAGCGGATTCGATCGAGGATGCGATAGTCGCCACAAACGCAACGAGGCAAACAAGCATGGTAGCGCCCACACGGTGAATCGTAGACCACTTCTTCGGATTAAGCGGGTCATTAGGGCCAGCCCAATCAACCTGATAGTACCTCCTCCCATTGCAATCCTGCATCAACGTGATACCTGGTATCTGCGTGAACGGCTCGCCTTTTGTTTCAACATGTCCAGATTCCTGCACTTCCTGTTCTTCTGGCGTCCGAGGAATATAGGTGGAAAATTCGTCGGGGGAGTCGGTTATGCGTGAGAGTTCTTGCTTGACATGTTGCTGGATGGCTCGGCGTTGAAGGAAGAATGCCATGGCGAAAAAAGGCACTTCTCAAAGCTTTCAAGAAAGAAGGAAAGAAAAGAACATGACACTTTTTATGAATAGTTGGAAAAAAGATCCATTACTAGGTATTCTCCACTTGATCCTCAGTTCCCCGAGAAAAAATCGAAACTCCGTGGCGTATCCGAGACCACTCCCTTCGAGGCTTTACCCACCGCTCCGCCTTCATGACAATATGTACGCGCTTGCGCTTAAAAATGGGTCCTTATCGGAAAAGTGGTGATAGCAAGATGGCATGGCGGGTCTGGAATTATGGGTTTTTGTGGCTTGTGGGTTGAAGCTTGGACCCTGTGTATGACGATGGAAGCATGCTTTCCTCGGAAGGGGCAACACGTGTGGGAGAGAACAGAATTAGTGGCGGGTATAGCTTATTTCCGGGAATATATAAGTGGGTATTATTTGAGCCGCATGGTCACTACTTACTTGTGTGAACGGTTACGGTTGTGAGAAAGAAGAATAAGAGCATGTGGGGCACTGAAAAGACTTTGCATCTATAAGATTTCACCGCCACACATCAACCACAGAAAGGATGAATATGTAGGTAAAAGATAATGTGACTTGGCCAGCAATTTATGGCTAATAATGCCTGTGGAATTAATCAATTACCAAGTCGATGCCAGATCAGTCACCGCAAACCCAATACCAGAGCTCAAGAACCCTAGCTAAGCCCTATCTACATTCGCAGTCTTCTCCGCATTAAACTCTGCGTTAGACTGGTACTCGCCTTCGGGAAGCTTATCAAGACTCTCATCTTCCTTATCAAGCGATCTAAACGTCCACGTAAACCCAACATAACCAAGGAACGTAAGGATAGCGATACCCGTGTACAACCACACCAGCAGCGGATCATCAGCCAAAGGCACAAAGGCTTGGGCAATGGCAGACGAAAACGCGTGAGTGAACCAGAACATACCCGTCACGAACGATCGCATGTTCCTGGGTGCCTTGGTGTACGCATATTCCAATCCAGTAATGGAAGCGAAGATTTCCGAAAAGGCGATGAGGACGTATGCCGGGACTTGAGTCCACACCGATAGGTCTGGGGGCACGTCACAGCTGCCTGCGTATTTACCGCAGGGCGACTTTTCGTAGATGAAGTGTTGGATGACTGCAGCGACCACCATCGAAAGCAACGCGCAAACGAAACCAGCTTGGATTTTCTTCAAAGGCGAAAATTTGATGCCCCAGTGAGCGAGCTTGGGATAGATAACCTTGTCGAAGATCGGGATGAAAATTAGAAGAGTGAAGGGGTTCAGGTTGTGGACAATGTCGTTTGGTACGCCGTTGAGTTTCATGGTCGATGCCTGGGAGACCAAGTTACTTGTCCTAGATTGGAAAGACTAAAGTCAGCTTGAGTTTCGTATACTGCAATAGGGTTCAGGACGCACATTTGACTATAAGGCAACCAAAAGATAGGCAGCCAGAGGAACACCTCGCAGGCCTTGATACCACGTCGGACCTCTTCAACCCACGCATCGTCAAACGTCATCCACGACGGCTTATTGGCCATTTTGCTCGGCTTCGCGCTGTCCCAAATATTTGGATCGGAGAAGTTCCTCCATGTGCGCATGGGGTTTATCGAGAAACGACCTTTCAAGACCAATCCGTACACTCTTAAGGACTTGAGTAGTACATCGCCCTGTGGCGGCTTCTTGACGTAGTGTTTGCTGAAAACGACCATCAAGAGTGGGCAGAATGCAAAGAGAATGGTTGGCAGTGTGAACGAAAGCCAGAATCCTACGTATTTTTCGGCGTACACTGAGAGGAAGATTAGCAGCTATATCGCCATTGTCAAAATCAACCTACCCATAGAGACTTGACCAACCAATGCTCCCACATTGATCAAAAGGTAATAACGCATATAAATCCTGGAGTAGGTGATTCCAGGGTCGACAATGACACGTTCTCCGTTTGGCTCGACGCGTATGGTCGCCCTTGGGTGACTGGCCTCATATTGCTCCGCAATGAGCGGCGAGATACAGCATTTGAACAATCCAACACCCGCACCAAATAAGATCAGACCCAGGATAAATGAAGCAAGAGCTCCGTTCGGGTTTGGTCCCATGACTTGAGGGATGGCAGCGATGATGATCAAGATGTGTCCCAACGTGGCAACGCAAATAGCCACGTAAATGGTCTTGAACTTGCCTAAGTACTCATCTGCTAGCCAGCCACCTAGATAGTGTATTTAGCAGAGATATAGCGAGTTTGAAAGGAGGACTCTTACCGACCAAAGGCATGATATAAGAAAAGAAGGTGTTAAATTGAGTCAGACCCGTACTGGCACGTTGACCCATTCCCAATGCTCCGGGCTGACCATCACCAGCGGCTCCAGCTTCGGGGAATGGTCCTGTTGTAGGCAGTGGCTGCTGAATGAAATTTACAAAGACTGCTGTTGTTCCGTAGTATGCAAAACGCTCACACATTTCGACAACTCCGATGACATAAACTATCCGTAGAGTTGAAAATTAATCTGAATGATACAGAAAGATATTCGGGTAGTATACGTACTCATCCAGCTGACCTTTCCATAAACGCGGCGAAGTGTCGCCCATTCTTCATCGGTAGGATACTCCTCGCCATTGGGACCGCGAAGACTCTCAGAAGTTTTCACAAAGCTGTCTTTCTTCTCAAAACTTGCACTTGCTCTCACATCATTCTGAACGGCAGGGGTGGCTGCCAGAGCGGCATCCACAATCTCTAGATTGGCACCGGTCGACATTGTGACGAGCGTTGAGTGAACGGACCTCAGTCCCGCGAAAGGAGGCCATTCAAACTATTTATGTCGGTCCTTACGACACAATTCCTTCGCCTTGTGAGCTGCCTCATTTAGCAAAGCCGTCAACGATATGCCTCTGGGCACCGAAGAAGCTGTCCAACATGTCGAACGCCCAGAGATAAGCATCAACATAGAGAGCAAGGTAGTTCTTCCAAAACAATCCTTCAATCCACTCTCGTGGCGTTGTGCGTGTGATTGGTGCAGAGTAGTCTTGGATAACGGGTGTCCGTCCTTGGCAAATGCTGCTGTGCTGAGCCAAGCGCAGAGAATCCAATTACATGTGCTGCTCAGATGCAAGAGTGCAACTTGTCCCACCACCTGATAGCAGCCGAGAAATTCACGATGTATGGCATTCTAACCCCAAGGATCTCTTGATCAACGGAGAACGAACACCTTCCTTATCAAGTGCGGTCGACGCTCTGGGCGGAAAATACAAGCTTCAGATGCGAAACTCTCGACACTTGGGTATTTAAAAAACGACCTTTCGTAGAGTTACTTGTACTTCCTCGAGATTGCACGCGATCTGCTCCACCGCAAAGCTAACACATGGGAAACCACACGGGCGTTGAGAGCTGTAAGATGTGATGCTAGAATGACGAAATGTGGTGTCTCGAGCAGGTTTAAAACACTATTAAAAGATATTGAAAATAAGTTGCATGAGATTGGTAGTGATTGTGTTCGTGTTGTGATGCAGCAGAAAAGGTCGCCTGACTCCAAAGTGCCAATCCTACCCCACTTTCTACTTTCAATACCAATTACTATGTTAGGACACTGACCCGGAACTAGATATTAATGCAGAAAACTAGCCGACTCGTAGAAAGATTGTCTTGGTTTTTAGCCAATACAGAATCCTCGACCGCGGAAAGAGATATGCAGAGACGCCTTTATTCACGTTCGTTTGTGCTCATATGTGACGATAAGATCTAACCTCATCTACAATCATCATGATGGATAATTCAAGTTGACTTCCTGTAGATTACTGGCGGTAGGTCGATCCAATGCTAAGGTGGCTGAGAGATAGATATGATCACCTTCGGTGCCGAATCAATACGTTTTTTGCAGTGTGGGGTTTACACTTGTGTGTTATCGTAAGTATAAATAACCGTCTTGAGATCTAGAGACGGAAATCACTATTTTGCTTGCAAAGATTTTGTCACTGTGTTCATATTGCGACAGGAAGTTGTGAAAGTCTGAATCAATCTATACTACTAGGCTTGTATCGACCTCAAGAACCCTCCTCACCAATCTTGGAATCACATGGCATTTTTCTAGGACTCGCCTAACAAGGTTACAGAAGTACGTAGAATGCATAGCGCCTAGAAGTTTTGAGCAAAACTATGCTTGTTCGTGGTATATATGGCGACATGAACAACGTCATCTTGTACGCAACTAAAAATTGGTTTGACTGTACTTCAAGACCTAAGTAGATATAGTCTTCTTTCTCCCCTGATTTTCTTTCATTTGATGGAAATCAAACTTCAGATTTCTCCTTTTTTTCGCCTACTGCGATATTTTGAGCTTTTCTGGTTGCGCTATGCTAGTCTCGAGGGAAAGGAAATGTTGGTGTTTGTCATGTGACCTGCAGACTCTGGCCAACTAACTCGACACGGAGCCCCCAAACACCTTACTCAGTGCGGACTAGACAAATAGTAGTAGTGTTGCCTCTCGGGACTTAACTATGGCGCCTTCCTTTATGCACAACGACCTCTTAGTGATCGCCATTTACAGCTAGGACTTTGGTCACCATCTGGGCTGGCATAGTTCTAAAGAAACGACCCAGCGCCCTACCAACCCTACACAGCACTTGACTGCACTACAATCCGCATCCCAAACTGTTATCACCATCCCATTTTGCCGAAATGGATCCTGAAGTACCCGCTAGCACGGATATTAATGAACTCACACTCTTCAGAGAGGCAGTATCCAACAAGCCTCTGGAAACCCGTCTCGCGCTCATCCGCGCTGCTCTGGCCGCAGGGTTCTCTCCCAACGAACTAGACCGCCGCCCCCGTGCTGAAGGTCGCGCACTAGACTGGGCGATCTGCGATGGTCGTTCTGTCAATTACGCTGTGCTCAAGCAAAATCTTCCTGTTGTTGAACTACTGCTCGAAGCCGGCGCCGACCCAAGGCTTCCTTCGAGGGGTGGCTCCTCGCCGATTGATTCTTTAGAGGCCTGGTTCAAGCAGTATGAGATTCATGGGGAGACGTGGGCAGAGGAGGATTTGGAGCTGAAGCCGTTCTTTGAAAAGGCATTGGAAGCCATGAAGAGGACGAGAGATGAGCTCAATGGTGAGTTTTGCACTGATGCCCTGTTGTCGGCTCATTATTTGTTCGCTAACTCAAGGTGTGAATAGCGAAAGATGCTGCTGAAGTTGCGACGAAAGATAAGAAAGAGAGCTCGTTGTCTAGCAAGCTGAAATTTTGGTGATGCAGTCTAAATACGATAGATCACATTTGCAGGCTTATCATCATGCGAATGCTGTTTAATAGAGGGTGATTTTCTCTAGATACCCCCCAGACCCATAGATTTCAGGCACATCCATCAAAATCCGTGCTGCTTACTTAAGAATACAATGCAAAACTAGCTCACGAGCGTCTCAAATCCATTAACGTATGAATCATACCCTAAGCCGCACTCCTCAATTGTCAAAGCTCATAGCTCATCCCTCTTTCGCTTTCCGTTAGCCTCCTTTGGAACGAAATCCCAATTGGTACCAAAGTCCGGCATATCGAAATCTGATTCTGCCAAGACCTCTTCCTTCTTCTTAGTGCTCACCGAGGTCAACGCTTCTAACAAGGAACCGTCATCTAGGTCGATTGCCCATATCATGGTTCTGCGACGGATAATGATATTAGCACATAATCGGGCCAAGAATTCGCAGATCGACTTACCCTCCCAAGCAACGCTGATTTGCATAGTCTAGCTTAATCTTCAGCGTCTCAGCATCATCAAAGCTTGCCCATTGATTACCGCCCCAGGTGACAATCTTCGCTGCAGCTTCGAGATCGTGAGAAACCTTTGCGCCATCCTCGATGATCTTGTTGATCTCAGCGGCTGATAGCACACCTGGGGTTCCTGTGCATTCCCCACCCTTCGCACCCTCAGTGAACTCACAGCCCGCACTCATGCAGTTGGGATCCTTCATCGTAAAAGCTAAGTGTGAGAGTTAGCATCGACACTAGCAGGTATGGGAATGGAGATTTACTTCGACCGTAGAAGCCTAGACCCATGACTACGCGAGCAGGGTTGATGTTGTTTCTCCAGAGAAGTTCGAGCCCTAGCTGAATTTCGGTAAGGTTGGTGTGTGCGAAAGCGTATGGACCGATGCTTTTGACTGTACTGTCCCAAACACCGTCTGGATAATGCGAAGTCAGCATATTTTCCCCCATTGCAAGAGATGAAAACTGTCTTACGGATGTCATAAGTCATGATATTGAACCAATCTACCCATGGCTCCAGCTTGATGATGTCGAAGCCTTTCATGTACCAGTAAGATGCTGGCTAGATGGGAATTAGTTACGTGAACTGCTTAGTTTGACGAAAAGCCAACTTACGAGTGTGAGTGTAAGGCCGTAGTATCGACCACTGCCGTTAAGGTGGTTGCGCAGATTCTTCAAAAAGGTTACATAATTCTCAAAATCTTCCGCAATCCCTCCACGGTCCTCTGCAACAGGGTATTCCCAATCGATATCAACGCCATCAAAGTTATTGGCTTTCATGAATGTCACTAGCGATTCGAAGAATGAAGCTTGTGCAGAAGTGGATTTCGCAAGGTCGGAGAAGGTGGTCCGGTATGGGCCAGGATCATTCATAGCCCATCCACCGATAGCTACAGTAGACATAATCAGTAACAGGTTAAGTAGGAACTAGGTTGTACTGACCGATCCAGACTTGAAGTCCGGGCTGCCTTTCCTTCAGTTTGGTTACTCTCTTGTACATTTTGGCCGTCTCAGCATCCATGGCATCGATGCGGAATGTTGTTGGGTTGATAAGCGCGAATGCAAAGTTGATATGAGTGTATGCTCCAAGAGGGATGTCTTCCGGTGGCATAGCTTTGCATCTATCAGTATAATATTAATTAACAGAGTACAAAATTGCTTACTTCCACACGGTCTTTGCATATTCCAGCCCTCATAATAGCCTATGAGTTTCTCATCCGCAGTCCTCGTATTGCATTGAGGCGAGGGTGTGACAACCCCATTACAAAAGTCTGAAGTCGTGCCACAAAAGCCAAAGTCGCTGCAGCACACGTTGAGAGGGCATGTTGAAGCATTGGACCACTGGGCTCCCCATCCAGGATCACATTCGCTTTTGTAGTTGCATGTGGAAATACAACCCTCACCGCAGAAGTCGGGACCAAGTCCACAAACAGCTTTGCCAGTCGTTGGGTCTCTACAAAACTCGTTAGTAAAGCGATAAGTCTTTTTCCATGGTGGACGAACAGCGCTCCGCAGCATCCTATCTTGCAACCCTTCGTCTTACTGCATGTAAAGTCATCGTCCTCGGCTGCTGCTTCAGCGCCACCTTGGAGAGCGAACGTGCGAAGGCTGGGGTTCTCTTGGGCCAGAACAGAAAAGAAGCTGATTGACTGCAATCCCAAACCAAGCAATAATGCCCGTCTTGTAAACGATCCGACCGCCATGGTTGTAAAAAATTCACAAAGTACACTAGGTTACGGCGATGTTTTTTTTTTCACAAACTACGAAAGAAAGAGTGGCAATGGACTTCAGTGTCAACAGCGAGGGGACTTCGCCGAGCTTGCTTCACAACCATTGCGACTGCAAGCTCGGGCATAGACCATAATGGCCGATCTAATTTCAAAATGGTGCTAGAAAGAAACAGTTCCTGCATTCCCCTGCAGGCAGCATCTGCTAGTTCGCGGATGATCTCGTCCCTTACAGCATGGAAGCAGTGGCAAGCCAAGATTAGTGGAGAGTATGTTGAATCTGTTCTTTGTTTAGCACTCGAGCTAGCCTATCATAACTTGATGTCAATTATTGGGGTGAACAGAAGGCCTAAATGCGGGCCCGGCAGCCAGGATTCTGTCGGCACCTACCACATGTAGGCTTGGTGGCCTGAATACCAAGTCTTCATAAGATGTCTGTTATCTGGGGCGGCCTTACGGCGTTGGGGTCTAAGATGCTAGTGAATCGGCCCGCGCCCTGACAGGCCCTTCGCGAACATCGATCCAACTAGCCCGTTCTGTTGTATTGGTATTGTAATTTACACTTAGCGTAGCCCCTGCATGAAAATTGCATCCTTGTCTATATGTCCCACAGCTACTCGGCTTGCAATCACTTCCATTTTGATCGCTTTAGTGCATACACTACATACTAGTTTGTTCCGCCGAACTGCCGCCCAAGGCGTGCCATCGATGGATACTCGGTTTACAACTCGGAAGGAGCCTTCCTTCTGGTCTGCTTGCCTAAGGCTGCCAGCAGGGGTAAGGATATTTCGAGCATGTCTGGACTGATGCCAGGGGACGATGCTCATTAAACGGAATGCACAGTCTATGGCTACCGTACCACCTACTTTGCCTGGAAGACCTTGGCATTTTGCTGGCACGAGGCTTCCCCCATCTCAACGTCAAGTTCATACCAGCTCATACCTGAGCTTTTGGATGATTGACGACATATTCACTCATTTTTGCCATGGTTACGATGTCTTTCTGGTGGCGCTTCGTTGCCGCGTCGATTTTTTTCAAGTTCAGTAATGCACAAACCAGCAGCCCTACAGGACCTACACACCCCAACATTGCCAAAAATTGCAATGCTTTCCATACTGTTGTCAGCGGCGACGGATGTTGGGCAGTGGAAACCAAATATGGGATCTCGCACGCTAACTTTATCAAATGGAACCCTGATGTTTCTGACGACTGTTTGACCAACTTCTGGCTTGGTTCGTCATACTGTGTCGGAGTTGGTGCACTCCCGAGTTCCAGCATCAGGAGTAGCTCTGCGAGTAGGCCAGTTACGAGTTCCAGTATCAGGAGCGGCTCTTCCAGTGTGCCAGTCACGAGTGTGCCCAGCAGTACGATCAGCTCATCGAAGACCTCAGCAGTAAAGTCTTCTAGTACACGGAAGCCTGTTACTCCTACTGCCCCGTACTCTATTCGAGAGCCGGTACACACATGGAATATCTCAAGCACTACGGTGGAGACTGCCTTTCCACCGAAGAAGACACAAGCAGGACAGGTTTCGTACTGCAACAACTGGCATCTGGTGTCAGCTGGAGAAACATGTCAGCAAATCGTCGGTGCAGCTACTCGAGCAACAATGGCACAGTTGTGAGTCAAACTCCTACTTTGGTATTAGTTAAAAGAAGAAAACTAATTGCTATTGTACGTAGTCTTGACTGGAACCCAGCCCTAGATAGTGACTGCTCTGGACTCTATGATGGCTGGTGGGTGTGTATTGGCATCCAGCCGCAGTCCATGACGGTGACGTTCGACTACACCACTACCGCCGCTCCTGTGGAAGTTCCCGAGCCCACGGCATATACGCCAACAACATACCAGGATGCAGACTCCAGCTTCGTAGCTTCACCAACCCAAGCAGGCCTTGCCTCCAACTGCAAGGCTTTCCATCAAGCAAAAGATGTAAGAATCCAGTATCTCTAACGCGTAGATTTACTAACCAAGTGTGCTTTAAAGGGAGAAACTTGCAGGCAGGTACTTCAGTATGGTCTCGTTTCGCAACAGCAGTTCTTTGCTTGGAACCCTGCGCTGAATGGCAACTGCGATGGCTTGTGGTTGAACTACTACTACTGTGTGGTAGCTGGAGACGCTCTACCTGCACCTCCTGTGGAAACAAAACGGCCTTCTTCGGTACCCCAAAACCAAATTAGTACCTGCAATACATGGTACAAAGCAGATGGCTCTGAGACCTGTGACGAGATTGTAAGTATGTATGGCCGGTTCTCGAAAAATGACTTGATCAAATGGAACCCTACTGTCGGAACAAACTGTGGGGGTATAGCTGCAAACCAGTATCTCTGCATCGGTATTCCTGGAACACCGACTACTCGTACAACCGGTGTACCGAGTACCACTGCTCCCCCCTCTGAAATGCCTACACAGAGTGGCATGGTGGATAATTGTAGTGATTTCTGGCTTGTCTCTCGGTAAGTTGTAACTCTTACAGCGTGCGATATTCATACATACTAATGGGTCCACCAGATCGGATACATGCGCTTCAATTGCTAGCAAAAAGGGATCTACAGAGCTTCAGCTCTTGACCTGGAATCCAGCACTAGGCACCTCCAAGTGTACGAACCTTACACCAAACTTTTACATTTGTGTTGGCGTCGCGAGTGGAAGTGTGACTACTACGAAGCCTACGACTTCCAACTCCGCATCATCCAGCGGCCCTTCTGCACCTGTTTCATCTAGCGCAACAACGTCGGCTGGTGGAGCTATTACCACACCCTCTCCAACACAGGGAGGGATGGTTGCTGGTTGTAGGAGATTCTATTTCGTTCAGCCCGGCGATGGATGCTGGGCCATTGCCAACTCCGCTGGCATTGCTTTGAAGTAAGTCGGTGGACTCTGTTATGTGCAAGAGTGTTTACTAATATTGATTCTCAGTGACTTCTATAAATGGAACCCAGGGGCTGGTTCTGACTGTTCGAATCTGTGGCTGGACACCTGGTACTGTATCGGAATTGCTGGGCCAGTCACTACAATCTCTAGTGGGCCGCCCGTGCCAACATAGCTGCTAGCCTTTGTTCCATAGCTGTGTTATGCGTAGGGAGAGTTTGATATTTTGTAGTATTAATGCATACATGTATAATTAAACGGAACTTTATCAAGACACTATGATCATTGAAGGGCTACCGATGTTGAGGTTGTCCCTATCATTTCTCTAAAATAGTTCAGGGTATCAACAAGTTCCTTATGACTTGAGATAGTGCTTTTTCAGCTACCATCACATAGTGAACAGCGTATCTCCGGGGCAACTTGATGAATATTGGAGCTGAAGATGACATTGATAAGAGACATATTACTTAGAAGTGTAAATAATACATAAAGAAAGAAGGACCGGTTTGCCTAAAATAGCCAATCAGGAGTCACTGCCGCTGCACCCATTTGTAAATCCTCCAGAGGCCATGACAACTTTGTTGTTTGCAAAGCACCTTGCCTTAACCCAAACTGGGGTGCGGAAGCTTGCAAACCATTCATAACCGTTTTCATCCGGTTCATCAAAGTATGAGAACCCCCATTCATGGACACCCAAGCCCAAGCATTTTCTTGTTTGGTCAAGAATGGTTTCTTGTCCGTAGTCCCAACTGCTGAATCCAGCACCTGCATCCCAGGTTAGTAAAGGTTAAAATTTTGGTGTCGGATCATAATGTACCTCTGATTTCGTAGTAGCTCCAGAGGAATTTGTAGTCTCCGTTGCATGAACCGTATGTCGCCTTCACCGGCCATGGCCTGTTATCGCGCTTGACATTAATCTCATACGTGTAATCGTCTCGGCGCCATCTTCCACCAAACTTCCAGTTTAGCGGGTTCTCGGGATCGTTTCCATCACAACTGTGAACGATTCGTTGGAAAGATTCGATACAGTCATCTTTTTTGAAGTCGCCAGCGTCCTGGCCGAGCTGCAAAACAAAGGTATGTTCGTCCAGTGTGCCTGGGTAATACGTGAATTCCCTTCTCCAGCCAACTTCGTGATCAGGCGCGTTGACATCTGTGCCACAGAACTTTTCAATGCTCTCGTTCATCCTGTCACCTGTTACATAGCCTTTGCGCCCTTCTTTTTGCCAGCATTTGAACTCGTCTGTGACGGCACACGTCTCAGAGTCTTGACCGAGTACTTTGGCGCGAAGATCAATGCCTTTGGCAAGTGCGAATGAGGCAATGGTTTCGTGTCCCAGTTCATTAGGATGGAAGAGTTTACCAAAACTGTCGGGTAGTCCTAAGCCCAGTGTCGGGTCAAACCAGTCATTATCTCCTGGACAACCGGGTGGTGCAGGAGCTCGTTTGTTGAGCTTATGGATAACTTCTGCACCGGGAGAAGATGACTTCCAAAGAATACTGTTGTAGATGCTCGGGTCAATTGTGTCCTTGTTCGAGGGAAGTGTGCCATTCTCGTGCATTTGCTTGATATCTTCTTGTCTTTTCCTGAGCTCGTCATGTTCCCAACTAGCCAGATCCGTTGACGGTTTGAAGAACTGGAGGTCTGGTTGGTCTGAGTCGGGATATTTTCCGCTTGAGGACGGATCGCACATCTGACCTTTGACTCCGTCTCGCACCCAAGGATCCCAGTTCGAAAATCCGATTTGGTATTTGATAGACTCTTCGTCGCGCAAGATGTATATGACGTCTCTGATCGCATTGTTGATGGCCAAAACGAGTTTGTTGAACCTTTCTCGTCGCGCAGTTGTGAGCGTAAGAGCAGTCTTGAACCAATATTTGGGAAGCCATCTACTAAATGCCCACGACTGTTTGGTGGCACAATCATCATTCTCAGTATTGAAGAACTGGGAATAGCCGTTATACACGACGACCCCATCTTCGGCCATCTTATCGTTGAGAGCCAACAGGATCTGCTTGAGATTGGACTTGAGAATGGTATCGATGTTCTCTTGGGCTTTGTCGATGATTGCATTGCATGTCTCTTCTCCTTCGTAGGGAAGCATAACGCATTTCTTGATCATTCCGGCCTAGAAATTTGTAAGTGCATGTCCGAAGATGAAACCAAAATGTTTTCAAAAAAAGATGCAGAGTACCATACCAAGCAAAGATCATTTCCACCAGCAGTCATGATAACCATGTCGATGTTATCCTTGAGCTTTTCGACTTGCTCAAAAATCTGCACCGATCGGTCCCCGCTACATGCAGGAAACTGGAAGTCTTTGACTGAGGATCCGATTGTGTTGTAGACCAGCATTGGATATGACAGGTCATAACGCGAACACAACCAACTATTTTCATCGTGAAACACACTGCCTAGATGGTTACCTGAACCAATCCCAGCAGTGAAACTGTCTCCTATTGCAACCAAGCTCTTCACCCAGGAGTAGTCTGTTGGGTCTCCGTCTCTTCTCGGACGGACTACTGGTTTGCGTTCCAAGATATTCGAGATTGATCGTTTGTTGACACTTTGTCGCTGGGGTTTTATGGCAGCCCCAGAGGCTGTGGAAATGACTGACGTGAATAATACTGTCCAAGCCAGTAAGGGAGCCATGATGCCGTAAACGAGAAGGTCAGGCTTCTGCGAGATTCGGATCAATGATAGGTTGGTTATCCTTTCAAGAGATAATTGTAAGCAGACTTCGAGAAAGCAGCCGGGAAAACTCACTTAAGCAAAGCCCTCCTTTGCTCACCTGTACAAATGATGAAGACGAAGATGAGCCTTTTGCAATAACAAACGACAATCTTGGTGGGAGAAGCAGTAGAGCCGAAAGCAAACCTGCCTATTCCCTGTCCAGCAGCATACGGCAATCTGAAGAATTGATAGGAGTATGGTCGCCTGAAAGTCGAGGCATGGATCCAAAACTTCTAATGCTGGTATACATTTGGGCCCGTTGCACAGCCGTGTCCCTACCGGGTATCTTGTCCGCATGCATGCAACGAAATGCTTGTAGAGCTAGGCTACGGGAGGATGCAGGGGCTGCATAAAGGTTCGCACTAGCGTAAGTTGGCCCACTCACAAAATATGGGGGACGCGCCTGGATGCTAGCGGCTCGGGACGCCTGATTGACCCTGAAAAAGCATCCAAGGCCCGAGGCTGATGAAAGAAGATGAAAGTTAGGGAACTTCAGGGGATAGGATTTTCAAGGCCTCCACTCATGATCGGAGATACGCGTTCCGCGTCATACACTTTTTGGCTGTCATAAGGTTAAGAGAAGCTTGACGGATCTGATTTCTTACGTCATCCAGCACATATGTACATGCTAAGGTACATGCCTCAGAAAACTGAGTGCGATACAATCGTTCTGTATAGGCGGGGTGCTTCTTCATCAGCTTATCGATCTCGTGACATTTCCCGTGTTCTCAGATATTGCACTTGGCAGCCTACATGCCCACACATCCATTGAATCAGATGCACCAAAATTGCGACGTTGCATGCAGATAAAACCCTGCATATATTTTTTAGGCGGCCTCTATCGAAAGCGGCCTTACCAGGCACCTTCCTCGTGGCGCGAGTGCCGTCCTTGGTCTGGGTTGATCTACTGATCCTTCACTATCATCTCGGCCCTATCTCGCCACTGTGCCGGGTCAGGCGTTCCGCTGTTTTGTTACGGTATCGTGTAATTTACTGGGATCGGCTTTCGAGACAGTCTTGAGCTGCGAAGCTAATGAATTTGACCAACACATGACAGCACGGCTGGTTGTTCTAGCATGGATTGCAAGGATAATTATTCATTCTAGTTACCCGTTTGCACTTGTGCCACTCTTCAACAGTTATATTTAGCGCATGTCAATATCTATGCCTTGGCTTTCCCTTTATGGAAGGACCAAACTAGTTCTCTTATGGTGGAAAATGATGGGCGCAGCGCACACAAGGTCTCTTGAGATACGGTACTCGCAATCGTGACCTGCTGTGTTCTCGTGGTCCTACTCACCAAGTATTTCCAACTGTGACATGTCGTAAAGACGTGACTCAATACATTCGGTGAGCACACCTGATTCCTACCATGTAAAATGTAGCTAATTTGCTCATAGTTTTTATTGCACCATGGGTTCTTCCATCTTAACACTCGTTTTCTCTACTATCCTGGCCGCTCATCCTGTTCTTGCAGGGAGTCGTGCCTGGGAATCTTCTATCGTTTATACTCCACCCAGTCACACTGAGCTGCATGGCGACCTTTTCGTACCTGAGAAAGAGAATGCGACAATTGGCACGGGCTCTCGGAGGTCTACGAACATAATCAAGAAGCGCTATGTGACCATCAACCCAGGTGCCGCCAACTCGGACGACCGCTTGTGGCCAAACGGCAAGATTACATATTGCTTTGAGTCGAAAGCTACAAAAGAACTTTTCTTCGAAGATCTGCTCGAGGCGAGAAAGCTATGGGAAAACTCAGGGCTTGGATCTGGCTTTGACTGGGAAGAAAAGGATGAGTCGTAGTAAGTTGATCCCGATAAGAAACTAATTTTTGAAGATTGCATCAATTCTGACAGAACCTTTGTAGCTGTAACAACAACGCGAACAGGCCGAACTTCCTTCTCATCACCAAGAGCGATGGGCTGTCCTGTACTGTTGGCATACCGCCTCTTAATAAGATGAGCGGCGACCCAGAGAACAGAGGGCCTCTAATGAGACTGACTGCCGATCTTGATATTGGAAAGCAAAACTTGGTTGCCAATTTTGCGCATCAAATGGGTGTAAGCATCCCTTCATGTTTGGTTCATCGAAGCCCAGCTAATAAGAGATTTAGCATGCGTGGGGCCTGCATCATGAGCATCAAAACCCAGCTTTCTGGTCATCTGACTACGCTGCTGCCGGCGGAAATGTCTTCGGTTCTTCAAATTTCAAATGCCAGAACCTGAAAGACTACGCCAGCGTTGCTGCAACACTGACTGCCGATCAAATGAAGAAAGCCTGCACTTCGAGGGCTTTTGCTAAGGCTCATCGATTCAGCGCTGCTGAGTATCTCCCATTTGCTGATTCAACTGCATACAGAGCAAGCAAGTCGGTTACGGAACCTGATTGGGACTCTATCATGATCTACGATAGTGGTATGGGATCAGTCTTGACCAAGCCGAATGGAGACCAGATCAAGCAAGTCCTTGCTCCTAGCCAGCGCGATGTCGAGGGTCTAAAACTGCTTTATGGCATTTCGCCCAAGTCAAAGTTCAATCCACTTGGAAGTAAGTCTAATTCCAAGAGGAACAAGTTCAATGACATCCGTAAGAAAGAGAGGGACAGTGGGTGTGGAGAGGTCCCCGATGATGATCCGAAAGGGCAAGTCTTGTGTACTCCCGCTACCTGCGGTGGAGGCTCTTGCCCGGCTAAGAAAGCGCGAGCTGTAGAGGCCACAAGTAACCGGAAGGCATTGCCTCGTGCAATCCCGACAACAGCAGACCCCGTGTTTGGTTTTCTGAACAAACCAACACCGGGAGGTCTGGACGCTTTTGCCCAAGAGTTCTTCGATACCAAACCTTTCTTAGTTGACTTGGAGGATGTCGACAGTCGTGAGCGTTCCACTTCTATCTTCATGCAATGGAAACAAGGTCCGTTCATGGCTGGTGTCATGGGCCTGTATGGATGTACATCTGTGCTGTTGACTTCTCAATGTGGCATGTTTATGGCAAGAGACCGTTAGCCTTTTTGTAAGATATCCTTTAGCTAACAAGAGACAGTCGCATCATTGGGAAAGTTGGTGGAAGGGAAAGGCGACGGAAGAGCAATTCCGAAATGCAGTCATTAAGCCGCTAGTAGAAGGCGATATCGACAATCCCTCCTTCCTAGGATTTCCTCAACTCCCCAAGGATTGCTTAACTAAAGAGAAGAATCTCAAGGTATGAATCTCCCTTTTGTACTCGACAACTGGAATTGCCATATACTAACGACATCATCAAGGCAACCATATTCACACCAACCTTTGTCGCCGGGACCACATCAAAGTACCAGGCAAAGGTAGCAATGCTTGTCTCAGCTGTTGCTGAGTCCATGTCAATAGCAGATTCCGATATCAAGATCCAACTTTATGACGCTAACGTGGACGACAATTACAAAGACGATTGGCAACAGGTCAAAAACACCGACACAGCAAGTGGCAAGGTAATGCTGACTTACAACAACGACATCTTCAATGATGGGAACAGGGCTGCATACCAAGTCTGGGGTGGAGCTTTAGTGGACGGTGTAAAGCAAGCTAACAGTGCTATCACTGAAGCAATGATGCAGGTGAGTTGTGATTTTTCTGTGCACCATCATTCCACGTTTATTTGCAATCGCCGAACGAACGAAATTTGCTCATGACATGGCATATACTGACTTTGAGCTCTAGGACGATTGGAAACCAAACTTCTCAAGAAAACGAGCGATTCTAAGATTCTTTGGTTTGGCCTAGGCTAAGCTTCACATTTGACTTCACTTTCCCTTATTTCGCTTCGCCTCCGCTTACCTTAGTCTCATCTCTTCTTCATCTATAGCTCTTGAATCAAAGCTTTCATGTATCATCGATGCTTTTCGTAGTTGGAGTTGTTCCCTAGCTAAGACGTACATTATGAGCTCTTCAGTGAAAGAAGGAGGTGTGCAGTGAAAGATACACCCACACAATGCCTTTGATGGGCTGGGAGACGATTCACTCCTTACAGCCGCTGTCCCTTATAAGCGTCTTTTCTCCCGAATACATATGTCATTGTCGCACAATTCACTCAATTACCAAGTTGGGAGTCTACATTAATTTCATAACTGCCCTAGAGGAATTTCCTTCAATCCGCAACTGGTCACATGTGTCGCGCATAACCATTCACTATGGTTTCAGTAACAGAAGTTTCTGGTCCACCCTCATACTCTGGCCCAGCAACGCGAAATGCTCGCCTCAATCAGTCATTATCTATACGCCATCCTCAATTCGGGTACTCTCCATCAATCTTCTCTGATATATTTCCTTTGACTGCTCTTCCAGTCGGCTCCTTCGTACAACCTTCATTCGGATTTAATACTGACTCTAGACACCTCTCTGGGCCCCATACTCGAAACATGTCCAGTCAGTCACAGCCGTCCTCCAATTTTGATGAATATTCCTTGAGAAATGTGCGCGCTGTGCGCCAAAATCATCTGAGTATGCCCGACCACAGTGAATTTGTTGCCGCTGCGATATCGAGACAGAACACAACACAATTATCTAGTGCGATGCAGTCTAAGACCAAACCGCCGCCATACCCACTGCATGACGAGACCGTTCATACTCAGTCAACCAATATTGTCCATAATTCTTACGATATATATCTCCGTCAGCCAACAGCAGAAGACTTTCTCCGACAACAACATCCACTACCACCACCGCCAGTGGAAGTATGCGACATCGGCCAAGATCTGCCAGTAATTCAGCCAGACTCTTACCTAGAAATGGATCAGCTTGAACAGCCTATTGAAGGTCCTAGCAATTCCCAACCTGGTGAGATAGATACAGATACCCCAACGCATCCTTCCACCAAGTCTTCGCCCGAGCCATCATTCTCATATCACACCAGCCGCGTACAATCCATCGACAGTGACATGTACCAGCCAGGGCTAGGCGGTCTACACAAGATCTCGAACATCCAACGCAAAACCTCGAAGTGCAGCAAAGTTAAAAACGCGGTGAGCAGGTTATATCCCTTCAGGAGCCAACGGCGGTTTGGGAGTACGACAAAGCGATAGAAGATGAGCACGGCCCTTTGTTCGTTTCGTTTCGGGGCATCTACTAATAAACTAAGCCGCATAATTCGGCGGCAGGTAATGAAAGAGTCAACATGTCTGGGAGTCTCTGGTATGCGCACTTGGGATCACACTCTATCGTATGCGCGTGGAGATGGTAGGCCTGAGATTCAGTTTATCCTCCCCTGCTCTTAGTATAAACACCCAAAAGTCAGCTATTGCATTCACTGAAAACGCTTCTTCTTTTCTCCCAAATCACACTCCAACACCAACTCTTTGTGCCAAACAAAAACAGTGGCAGTTGCATTCATATCCCGTCACCAAACAATGGTACTAACCACGTCAGATCTCCAAAAAAACAAAGCTACTCTCAGAACCCTACATTGCAGTTTTCAAAATAATATTGCTGTCCGACATATTACCTTGAAGGAACTAGACATGAAGAGAAAAAAACATAACAATCAGCCCTTCATCGTAGCACAGCACCCCGCGCCTGCAACCCTGAACCCCATCTTTCTTTCATCTCCGTCACCCTCAAAATCCACGCGAATCCCCGATATCGATGAGATCACTATCACAATGACTCACTCTACACCCCGATACATCCCCTAGCCATTTGCTACCCTCACTCACTGGTTACATCCCCCCCTTGGTATTATTTTTAGCCCGCCCAGACCCTTGCAACTACGAGGTGCGGCTGAACAAGCCAGGACCCCGCGCAGTCATAACCACTCAAAAAAGGGCTCATCACTAACACCAGGATGTCTGCTGAAGTGTCACATGTGCTACCGAAGAAAATTCCATAAAAAACTCGTATAAAGCTGCTGGAAGAAAAAATTTCCTCGGGCAGCGCTTTCATCCAACATTCTCAGCACACACACACACACACACACACACACACACCTGACTATAAGCTGTCAGTACCACCACTAAACCATCGTCTCCATCCAAACTCCCCCATCCATTCGCAAAACCCCCAGATACATATACCAACCAGCACTCCCCCCCAAGAAAACGAACAAAAAAACCATGCCCTTCGGCCCCTTCACCCTCCAATGGCGCCCCCAACCCCCAAC